>NW_027094053.1:6600000-6771117 GCF_000319635.2 Colletotrichum fructicola Nara gc5
TAATTTTCCTGTGTCTGCGCTGCTATGTTTCCTACATAGTTATTTACCCCTTTTAAACTTAGTAGTAGAAGAGTCCGTACGGAGTATTAATGATAATAACAGTAGCGATAACAACAACAGTGGCGATAATGATAACGAAAGCGACGATTACAAACGACAACGACAAGCGACGACGACAAGCGACGACGACGACAGACGACGACGACGACAGACGACATCAGCAATAACAAGAATAGCAGCAGCAGCAGCCATTAAAATAGATTATATTAGTATAGAAAAAGTATTAGAATAATAATAGTAATAGACTATTTATCTCACTCTTATCCACAAATAGAGTAACATCTAATACCTACCTAATCTTCGTCATAAATGTGTCCAGCTTAATATCCATCATGTTCCCTCAAGTTCGCGACCGTAGTTCATTAGATAAAAGGTGCCAATTCTTAAACCCCTCCTTGTTTGAAATGAGTGATGCTCTCAAGCCGTTTATGCCACTCGCGAGCATATCTGCTTCACGCCTGCCACAAAAGCAGCTGAGCCGCCAGCAGTCCATCATCGACCTTAGGGGGCTTGAAAACTACACCCTTAACCATATACCTATGTATGTGATTTGCCCAAGGTAGATGTGCAAGAAGATGCGTAGGTACAGTGGCTCAGAAGTGGTATTGAAACTTTCCTTACTGCGGACTGCTGCAGTAGTTTCACAGCGTTGGTATCAGACAATGTCAAACACATTCTCGCCGTTCTTCGCGCCATCAATGATCTCCCCGTTCATGATCCCATGCACATAACACTCCCCAACGAGCAGGTAATTATTCTTCCCCCACGGCCGGAGACAGAAAGGCATCTTCCCTCCGAGCAAGACGCAAATGACATCGCCAGGTTTCATCACTCTTGGACCGAGGACGTAGTATCCATTTCGGGTCCTCGCAAATTTCCGATTGCACGACGCGCCGTTGGCCGCGCGCGCCCACTTGGCCGCATCTCCTCCGCTCGTCCATTCCTGCAGCTTATCATCATTACTATCAGACACCGCGTAGGGAGAGGAACCTCCGCCGGCTGCTTGGGTCAGATAAGAGACCCCGTGTGCAAACCACTGCTGCGTCGGGACCGACTCGTACGGATGATTGTTGTCTTGCCACGCGGTGGCGACGCAAGCGTTACTGAGCGTCTGGACGTAGGCGAAGAGAGCGAGTCCTTCGATCTCACCTCCCTGGAAGCGTTTACGAGTTGGGAGGTATTTTTGCGATAGGTCAAAGCCGGAGGACTGGCCGCACACGTCGCGCCACACCGTATGGATAGCCATGGACCAGTCCAACCCGTTGACGTGAAATTCTCGCGGCCGAAATGGCCCGGAGCAGGCAGCCACGACATCAACAATGGTTCCCTTGATATGCAGTGTTTTGGAATCTTCGTCGACTCGCAAGTCCGGCCGCGAGAGGCCACCAGCGTGGTGTGGGCTGGTAGGCTCTGAAAGGATATGCGATTGATAAAGACGCCAGTCCGGAACCCAGGAAGGTAAGCCATTCGGAGATGATGAGCAATAATTGGCGCAGTCGGCTAGCTCGACAGCCATATTCTCGCCTAATGGTGGGAGGTTGTGGTGCTGGACTGCGGCTAGGGCCAGCAGGGAACTGTTGTCGCCGACAAGAGCCCTCGATGCCACGTCGGCAAAGACTTCTTTCACAGTCTTTGTGTAATCAGCTGTAAGCTCCCTTAGCTTCTGATTCGGCCCGTTGCGGATGGAGTAATGGCCCAGCATGGCGAACACTCTGTCCCTAGGGTCCGTAGCCACTAAATGGCGGCCGCGGTGCAGTTCGTAGAGGAAGCTGAACCGGTTGGCATGGCGATTTGCGATCATACGGTCGGGCTCAATGAGCCGACGGTACATGTACGTGATCTTTGGCGTTTGCACGTCGACCTGTTTGCGCAGGTGATGTTCTCCGTTGATGGCCTTGCAGACCGAGTAAAGGAGATCCCACTCGATGTAAGCCTCGCCCCAAAATAGCGTCGCGGGAGCCTTCGCGCCAATCTCTTGAACTATCCATACTCTTGTAAACTAAACAGGCCGAACGAAATAGGACGTCAGAGAGGCAGAGATCCTTGAATGCAACATGAGCGCCACCGAGCTAAGGGACTTACCCATGGAAGCCGAGTTAGCTCCCGCAGTGGAGACCACAAATCCCTGGACTTTGAAAGATGACCTACTCTATTGGAGAGGTCGTGGCCCAGATTTGCGTGTCCTTGATGAAGACCAAACACAACTCCCAGGTCTTTAACGAGTCGGAATGCTTCCGCGGCGATCCTATGGTTGTCGTTGCCCAGCCACACTAGGACGCGATTGGCGTTACGATAGATGAGGTCCATGAGGGGGATCTGTTCACTCTTCTCAAAAGCGTTGTCCTGGTTGATGCAAATTTGGTCTGCCCACAGCCTCTTCCAGAAGATCCGCAAGCATGTGGAGCGACAACGCCAGATCCAGGAAGCATCCGAGGACGAGCGGGTCAAGATGGAGCTAATGGACAGAACCAGCTCGGCTCCTGAGATGACCTTTTCCGGTTATAAGGCTACACATGTGGTTGTGCGCCATAAGAGCCGGGACTTCGATCAATATGCAGCTAATGACCCCAACGTTGATATTGAGATCCAGATAGGCAGCATTATCATGCATGCTTGGTCTGATATCGAGCATGACATCCTATACAAGCCGTCAGCCACTGAGGAGACTTCACCTGATGTGCTTCGTATGCTAGATCTCATCAACGGGATCGTCATGACGGGCGAAGTAGCTCTGCAGCAACTCGCATCAGTGGCTGCTGCCGAAGCCACGCGGCAGGCGGACGACCGCAGACAGAAGGCAGCCACTCACGACTTTCTGGGACCATGGTTCTACAAGTACTTCAAGGAACAGAAGATGGCGCCGCCGCACAGCATGGGAGCATGGTCGAGAAGTATGCCTTTTTTGTTCGATGTCCTCAGGGCCAAGGATCAACACACCTATGGTAACATCGAGAGGCTTCTGAAAGACATGAAAGCAGAGCCGACGGCCGAAGAGCCCTTGCCAATTAAGATCATGCAGCACCTGGGCAAGGAGACATGACCTTTGCAAGACCAGTATTTTCCTCCAGAAAACTACACCACAGTCTGGAACGCGCGTTACTGGGCCACGCACCTCGTAAACGCACTCAATCTGGCATTGTACATGGGGGTCCCGATCCCCGACATATGGCGTCAAGCCGTCAAAGGGTCGGGGTTTCAAACCAAGCGCCCGAACTTGGCCGAATTTCTTGGGCTTTTGCACCCAACCAAGCCATTACGCCTAAGCGGCCGCGAGGATCTCATGGTTGACTTTTGCAAGGTAATTATGCAGGCAAACTGTAAGCTTCAGTCGCCCCTTTATCTCCTCAATGATTCCGACTCCACTGACATTGGTATATTAGACGACCATATTCCCTCTTTCGTTGCTGCCTTGAGACTCGCTTCAGCTGGATACGTGGCCTGCCCGCGACTCTCAGAAGACGACGAAAAGGCTTTATTAGGTTCTGCTTCAGAGAGAAAACAGGCAGTTTTTATACCCTCGCGATTGAACTGGGTCGCTGACGGCGATAAATGGTGGTTCCGCGTGGCTCTGAGTAGCGTCGAGGAAGAGCTACGTGACGAAGACACCCTATTCCTTGCCCCGCGCGATGACAGTGGCATTTGGAAACCTGTGAAACATCAGGGACAAAAGTGGGACATTGTTTACAGGCCATTTGTCCACCACGAGTCTCTTGAATTTCGCAACGATAAGGCAGTCGATTATTACAAGGGTCCATACGCAGCACTCGGCCTCGAATACGATCCCAAAGTAGCCCGTAGCATACAAGAGCTATGGACCAGTCTCGAGCTGTCTCCTCGAGATCCTGCGGCGAGCTATTTGGTCGTGCTCAAAGATGTCGCAGGCTCCGACGCGCACAAGATCAAACCTCTCGTCAAGCTGGCAAAATCTCTCAACATCACCACAGCTAAAGAGATGCGCGAGGTAGCCGAGCTGACCCGCTATATGCATACCACGGACGCCGACGAAATAAAGGTATATCGCGAGCTGTGGCATTCGCTGGGACCAAAGGACACAGACGAGCTGCGGGCTTTCAGACAGCTGTCCAAGAATCACCATACGACCCATGCCACACAACTGAGAAACCTCCTTGAGTGGCACAGGGTCACTGAGGGAGTGCAAAACGTCGAAACCAAGGACGACCACCAGAAGCTCGTTGGCCACTGACTCCAGCGGATGTCCGCCTGGGTAAGAGCGACGGCGGGAACACTTAACACGCCGGGGTGTTTGCATACCTAAAGTGAACTAGTCTCAACTTATACAGAAGAAGCGCAACTGCTTGACCTAACAGAACGTTCACTATTGTTGGCAATGAGCATTTAAATTTTATGAATTATTACGCGAGGTCAACTGGATTTTGGAAAACGTTCGTCCTACCTTACTCGTGCAAAGTTTCTGCTGAAACCCGAAACATACCTAGCTAGATTCAGGAGTCCAATATGTGCGGTATCAAACGTTTCCATCACTTTGGGTTTGTACCTGCGACTAGCTATTCCGAGAAATCCAAGTGTGTGCAATAAACAGAAATAAGCACGTCGGCGAACAGTCTTTTCTAGGTGGTTTCCCATCCTCAAACAGCGCCAACTCCTCAGGACACAACTTCACACATTGTCCGATGTTCTTTTACGGAGATGAGCCTACGGAGAATCATCAGGGTGAAAAATACCACAAGTTTGGAAGGACATCTGAAGGATATGGATAAATCCGATGGTTGCTACAATACAAAATTTTAGTAAGCCGGTGGATTGCTTCGACTCATTTGAGTACTTAGTGAATATTTGAATGATCAAAGACAAATACGGCGATGGTGAGACGAGGCTTGATGTTGCAGCAAATAACAGCTGAGTGGCGTTGAATGCTGAGTATGACAATGTCGGATGTGTAAGCCTGCAGATACGCAGGTCCTAATCTGGAATGTGCTATTGACTGCGCGACTTTGTCTTCGTGAAGCTACAGGACGGCGATTTTGCCGAATTTCGAGTAAGCTCAGGGTATGATTCAAAAGCACACTTGACTGGGCCTCGTCCATTGGTTTTGCATTCGGACAAATGCAAGGCGAGAACTGGTCTTCCTGGACGAATGACACTTGATTTTGAGCTGAAGGCGACTAGGGGGCCTGGCAGCTGGCCTTCGGAGCTGAAAATCACTCGGCGAATCAGGGCCAACCTCAGAAGCATGGGTTATGGACGGGTGACCAGGTCAAAAAAAGACGCTATCAGCACTAAGATGCAGCCTGATTCTTAGCTTTAGGCGCTGCTGGACTGGTCTGAAAATATCTCAACGTTGATTCTCCTGTGAGGTTTAAAGGAGAACTGTAGCCTGCTTCGGTGCTGTGGCACTGTCGTGTAACGTTTTACAGCACCTTGTTCCACCATGGCCGTGGTCGTTGCTCACGCCAAGGCTGCCGTTGTCGCAACGACTCCTGTTGATCAGAGTGACGATGAGGTTACACAGATCTGGCAGGAGGTGCAGGCTATGGTGGTACGAATGGCGGGAGGAGATCCCAACAAGATTGACAAACAACTCGACATCGACGGAGTCCTACGACATCTGGAGCAAGTGCAAGCCAAAGATCAGAAGGCTGCGGAGAAGCACGCTGCTGTCAAGGACACTTTCAGCAAGACACTTCAAGTTATTTCAAAGGTTGGCAGCTTAGTTGCCGACGGCGTTTCCAATGTAAGATTGCCTCTGTTACCTACTGCTGAGATGACTATTAAACATATCATAGGCTTTCGGTCCCGCGAATCAGTGCTTCAACGCGCTGAACTTTGTTATCGTGGCATGGCAATCGTACTCAGAGGCGTTTGAAAGTCTTGCAGCACTCCTCGAAAAGTGCGCCGAGTTCTTTGAGCGATTTACCTACTACACGAACAGAGATGCGTCTCTCAGGAAAGTCATCTGTTGCCAATTCAGATTGTTCATCAGAGTATGCGACAAGTCACTTCAACTAGGGAAGAAGAGGCACAAGATCAAGATGTTCTTCAGTCGCATGTTCCTGGATGATGATGACATCAAAGGGCTGCTGAGCGAGATGGAGAACCTCAACGCACGGGAACACGGTCTTGTATCTGCCCAGACATTCAAGATCAGCCAAGACGCCGCAAAAGCCAGCCAAGAGGCTGCCAAGACATCGAAGGATAGTTCAATGAAACTCGACACGCTGGTTGAGCAGAACACTGCCAACAAAAAGGAGAAGACGGAGCAGAAGTTCAAGGACAAAGTGGAAAAGGCTTTCTTCGGAAAGAATTCCAAAGAGGTGCTTGACAGGGGAGAAGACCTACGCAAATATGGCGCGAGCCGAATAGAGGGCACGGGGAAGTGGCTTGACATCGATCCTCTGTTCACAGCTTGGATGACTGGCGATGATACTACTGATCCTATCTTGGGTATTGAGGGGCCCAAAGGTTCAGGAAAGACATACGTGGTCACACACATTATTGATCGGCTCCAGAAGCAGAAAACAGTAGGTGGCTCTGGCACGAGATCAGCCGTAGCGCATTACTTTCTGGAGGCAGATGCCAAGGAAGATGTCGCAGCAGGGTTCAGAAGGAAGCATGTAATTGCGTGTCGTGCTTCGAAGAGCCTGTTGTGGCAGCTTGCTCAGGAGGAGACGCCGTTTCTCAAATCAATTGCTGGTCTCTGCGACGCCGACAAAGTCGACCTAGATGACCCAGTTGCCATTTGGAGACAATTCCTTCTTGATAATGATGATCGGAGCACTATCGACAGCACGTTCTTCGTTGTTCTGGATGGTCTTGGAGAGAACTTGGACGCCCTCACAAATTTGTTCAAGATGCTCTCCGGTGACCAAGCACGTCTTCGCACTAGAGTCTTAGTGACCGGCACTTCGTCGACGTTTGAGCAACTCGAAAAGGAAGATGACATTCGGATGAAAAAGCTACGGCTTGAAACGCGCAATGCTGAGGATATCAAGCTTTACATAGAGGCTCGGATGAACCACATGGATATCCTTAGCGACACAACGCGACCGGGAGTGCCCGACGTGAGGAAGCGGGTTCTGGAGGCACTCGAAAGCTCCACCAATGGCGATTACACGATTGCAGTTGCAGCTTTGGACAATATCGAACGCGTTGATTCGCTCGAGGAGGTGGAAGATTGTTTGAAGAGGGCCGGCGGAGCAAGATCGAACCAAGTTCTAGAGGACATTCAGAGGTTCAATCAGATCATGAAGCCCAAGGAGATTGAGGAGATCAATGAGATCATCCTTTGGGTAAAATGGGGGATTCGTTGGATGACATCTAACCAGATCGAGGCCGCTCTGGAGCTCAAGACCGACCACGACACAGATGGACGTCAAACCTCTCTTCGGTCCTTGCAGTCCAAGATTGAGAAGAAGTACAACGAACTGTTTTATGCTGATAGCGAAGGCTTGATCGACTTCAAAAGGCCTGAGATGTGGGACAACATCCCGCAACACAACAATGCCGATCCAATCTTACCAGAAGAACTCAACATTGTTCAACATTACCTCTCGACGGTTTGCCCCAAGAATGTCTATGACAAATTTGGCTTCAAGGAGTTTTTTGAACGAAGAATAGAACGAAAGGAGAACTCCATCTGTCAGGACCCAGACAATGCTGAACTCAAGCTCGCCCTAAGATGTCTTCGCTGCCTCATTGAGGAACAAACAGACAAGAGCAAACTTCTTCGCTCATACGCAGCCGATTGTCTTTATCAACACTTGGATAGCACCAATTTGTCCCTTGCGGATCGCAAGCTCAAGGCGGAGGCTGGAACCCTGCTGGTTCGGCTTTTCACCGAAGAGGCTGCGATTGATGCCCTTCTCTCCCGGGACTACGGACGGGATTGGGAGACTGAGGGCGCTATCGATGCCAAAGCTCTTCCTAGCAATTGGGAACCTTGGGTGTTCTCTGACCTAGGCAACAAGCTTTTGACAAAATGGTCCCAAGACTCCTCGGTCCTGGAGCACCTCGACAATAAAAGGATCCTGGAAAACATCATCAGCCGCGAGAAAAGTGACCAGTACTGGTATGAGAAGGCGGCAATGATCGCAGCGAGAAGGCTTCTGAAGCCGGAAGATCGAGGAAGAGAGCTATCAGATGCTTTTACACTGCTTTACGGACTAATCAAGCGAGTGAGCCTACATCCTTCGACCAAGCCTAACTTCTGGTGGCGCGGACATGCTAACCTATGTAGATGAATCATAAAAGTGAAGGCGAACAGGACGAATTCAAAGTTGAAGAAAGTCAACTCTGGTTTCCCACTCTGGAGCATGTCAACGCCGTTGAAACATGGGCACGGAACAGATTGGGTTTCGAGGAGAACGACGCTCTATGGCAGAGTCGAATGGTGAAGCTCCTTTACTACTTATCAAACGACACTACTATCAAGAAAAAGGATGTCGTGGACAGAGCGGAACGAGCCATTCAGCTTCATTCGGATGATTGGATGTCCTCGTTCTACTTAGCTCGAGTCCTCGACTTGCCAGAGGAGGCTTCCGAAAGCATTGAAATCCTTGAAAGAGTAAAGGACCAGTTGAAGGGAGTCAAAGACGACCCCGTGTGGCGCTCGACTGCCAGAAACCAGAAGAATTATGCCGATATTATCCATACACTCGGTGACCGTTACTGGAGTCTGGGGACTGATGAAAACACCGAAAAGGCCGTCTCCTTATACTTCAAGGCCGTGGAAGAGAATCATCCTTGGCCTGCCACCTGCGCGTGGCTCATTGTGTTCGGCTTTGGCGACCGAGGCCTCTGGACTGAAATTGTGGACTACTGCGAGAAACTGCTGAAAATCCCAGATGAAGATGTCACGGTTGGTGGCAAGGTAGCTTTCCTAGGAAGCAAAAACTACGAAAGGTTATTCTGGGACACAATCAGACGAGCATGCGATGAGACAGACCGTTGGAATGTGCTCCAGGCGATGTGGGAGGCAGGCGATAAAAGAGTCAAGAACACGCCCTACCAGTCTTCCTGGAAAGCCAAGATGAACGCCTGGTATAGGATCTCCATGGCTCGAAGGCCTGGCTACAAGAATGCTGGCATTGGGGTGATAGAGGGAATGCTGACAGAAGATTGGGTCAGAGACCAGGACGCGGACATCCGGAATGAACTGACACTATTCATTCTGCCTATCTACACCAGACGGGCTTTCAAATCAGACTCGACACCAGAGGCCGTCAACGCTGCCCTTAAGAAGGCAGTGGACTTGCACGATATTTTCAAGAAGGGTCAGAGCAGTTGCTATTGGATGCCGAGTCTAAGATTTGCGCGATTTTTCCACCTCAAGGGCGACGACATGCCCGGCAAAAGGCTGCTCAGTCAGGGAGTTGCACGAATGATTGAAATGTTGTCGGACGACGACGTGGAGAACGACTGGTACTCCTTTTCGGTTCTGGCTCAGGTTTTCGCGGCCTTCAGGGAGACGGCCAATATGATAGCGTGCTGGGAGATGATGGCAGTGTCAAGAATTGCTGAAGTCGCAGAATACGAGCGGAAGCTGGCTCTTTACCAGGCTAGCATCACGGATGAAGCTACTGCGGTGCGGACTTCGGAGGATGCGGCATCTGCCGCAGGTGAGACACACGGCGCCAGTAGTCAGGAGGCGTCTGGCGCTGAGGCTCCAGTAACGACGGAGGAGCCGGTAACAAACCCAGAGGACAACGATGAGAACCCGCCCGAAAACCCACAGCCGACTTCTCAGGACAATTCTACCGACGTCGATGGAGAGGATCATCCCGATCACGTCAAAGGAGATGTGGAGGAGGAGGGGGAGTCAGCAAACGAGGACTTAGAGAAAACGCCTGTCGCCAAGCCAGAAGAGCCTAGCCGCTCCATCGGCGCGTGCCGCGGATACTGCGACGTTATAACGACGATTCCGAATGGAATATGGTATTGCGTGGAGTGTTGTGGTCAGGTATGGCTGGATGAAGGTTGCTACACCAAGGCTGGTGCCAAGGCAGTTAGGGATCTCATGTGCAGCAAAGACCACACGTTCATCCCGCTGCCCCCCTGCGATGAGGCTACAATCAGAGCCATTCCTTCTGGCTTCATAAGAGTCGAAGGAAAGCATGTGAAGATGGAGGATTGGAAGGCAGAGGTGAAGGCTAACTACGTTGATTGCGTGGAGGCTGAGACACCTGAAGGGTCGGAGACGGCGGAATAGTTGGGGTTTCTCACATGTCATTCTCCCTATCAGCTCGGTATCAAAGAAACACGCAACGATATTCAGGCTTCATAGGATTTGTACACATTAAGTATTCATTAGATGCGCTCATGAGAATATATACGCTAATTACATGAGATTATCATTGCGTCTGGCTTTTAGCAGACACCGGAGGGGATAGTGAAGCCGTCGCGGCGGCTGGAAGAGCTGTAGACAGCGTTGGATCCCAGACCACGCTTGGCAAAGGCGGTCCAGAGCTCGCACTGGTTGGCACCACCGGTGAGAGCAGTGTCGGCGTCGAGGATGGCATCACGAGCCTGGATGAAGTTGGGAGAGCAGGGTTGCCTGAGGGAGATGTTAGCTTTGTTATAAGGAGAAGAAGGGAGGAAACGTACAGAGCCATGCCGTCCATGACCAGCTTGAGAGTGAGGTACTTTCCGTCGGTGGGAACGCCGTTGTTGAACTCGGGGCGGGGGCCATCGTTCTTGCCGTACTTGTCGATGAGGTTCCAGAGAACCTCGTAGAGGATGGTAGCCCAGGTCTCACCAATGCGGTGGACAGCGGTGACGCCGTTGATGGTAGAGTAAGTGTTGGGGGTGGTGGTCATGGAGGTGGAGTAGAGGACGGTACGGATACCGGCAGGGTTGTTGTAGACCCAGGCACCCATGGGGTAGTCGGTGGCACGGGTGTCGGTGGGCTTGAGGCGGATGGCGGTAGCGAAGAAGTCACCCCAACCCTCACCCATACCACCGGACTCAACAGCGTTCAAGCAGTTGGAGTTGGCAGGGCCACCGGTCAGACGGGTGGACAGACCGTGAGTGTACTCGTGGATGACGACACCGGCCTCGAAGCTGCAGTCGCGGCGAGGAGTAGACTGAGTCCACAGGTACATTCTCATACGGCCGGGAGAGCCATCGGGAGGAGTGGCGAAGTTGGCGTTGTTGGTACCAGAGCCATCCTGAGCGTTGAGGATGACGAAGTCGTTGCCAGCGCCGCCCTGACCGTTGTTGTTGATCTCGAAGTTACCAGCCGCCTCGTTGAAGCCGAGCTCGTAGAGCAGGTCGTGGTAGTGGTTAGCGGTGTAGAACAGCTGGGTGATGGAAGCATCGATGTAAGCAGAGGGAGTGCTCATGCTGGTGGTGTACTCGTAGTCGAAGTTGAGGGACGAGCTGGTAGGGCGGTAGTTGTTCAGGTAAGTGCTGCCACCGCTGGGGTTGGACTGAGCAATACCGTTGTTGCCACGGGTGGTGGTGTAGTTGGAACCCGGGCCGTCGCTGTGCCAGGTGAACTCGGAAGCGGCAATGTCCCAAGGGTCAGAGACGAGGACGCGGTCACCCTCAGTGGGGTCGTTGACTCCCCAGGGGTAGACGCGGTAGTTGGCAAGGTCGGAGACATAGTCAACGACACCGTGAACCTCACCACCAGACTGGGCATCGACGTAGGTCAGAAGCCAGTTGTCAGTGATGTCGGTCTCGACACGCCAGGTGAGGGCAAGGGAGCCGTCGCCCTTGACAAGGTAGGCGAGCTTGGCCTCGGGGTCGGAGACGGCGCCGGAGGTACCCTTGATGGTGTAGATCTCCTTGCCCTCCTTCGCCTCGGCAGAAGCGTCAGCGGACTCAACGGGAAGCTGAAGAACGTCCTTGGCGCCGTTGAGAGCGGCGACGGGGTCCTTGAAGTCGCGCTTGTTGAGGGGGCTGGCCTCAGGGATCTCTCCGGAGAAGAAATTGTTACCGAAAGAAAAGACCTTTCCATCCTTGCCGATCTGTCATGCTGTCAGTCGCTGTCTCATCATCCATCCAAAAGCATAAGTGCATTTACGTTGACGTTGAAGTCAGCATTGTCAATGTCGAGACCGTGGGCAGTCTGCTTGAAGTTGACGTGGGCAATGCCGTTGGTTCCAACATAGTGGTCACCAACAACGCGGAATTCCGCGTTGGGTGCGAGCTTCTGGACAAGCTCAGTAGCTGTGTCAACATAGCTCTCACGCTTGAGGAGCGCGATGGGCGGGTTCGATTCCGTCAGCGTGGCGTTGGTGTAAGAACCAAGCTGGGGCAGACGGAAAGCCTCGATGTCGACGCCACGGCGGGCGAGGGCCGACTTGTGGCCGTGGGCAGGGTGGGCGTAGGCCGGAGCCAAGAGGCCGAGCAGGGCCAAAGACTTCATGGATCGGTACATGGCGGCGACGACGAGGAACGAACGAGGTGGAAAGAGGGGAATGGGGGCTGTGGACTTGAGAATGCCTGCTGAGCTCCTGAAGAACACGAAAATGAGGCGACCGCCATGATGTTTAAATACGCCAATGGCTTTGAGGTCTCGAGACTTCAGTTCACGAGCTCATCAGCTTTGCAGCCAAAGAGCTTCCTCTTCGGTTCAGCATGCCGCCTGACCCCCGGTCGCAGCAAGCCCACTGTCAAGAAGCCTGACCAGGGACGATATGGGGTTCCCGCAATTCCCTTGGTCGTGCAGATGAACCCGTCCATCATGAATGGGGCATCATTTGGGAAGTTGTTGTCGATATCGCGGTCATGATTCTGCACGACGAGCACGGTTGGATGTGCTTGCGTGATCCGCCAATGCCAAAGCTCGCGTCTATCGGCTTCGATACGAGAGAGAAGAGGGAAGGTAGTTTGCTTGCACCCTTGAGATTAAGCGGTGGGAGGGTTGCATTAATGCTTCGTTTGCGCTGTTGGCGTCTTGGCGACGGCTTGGTTGGCATTGGTGTCTTGGCGATATGGGGGTTTTCGGTAGTCTGCAGCAACATGCTCCGAGTTCTCCAGGCAAGAATGTCCCGGGGGATTACGATTGCTTCAAAGAGGACATTGGTTCTGGAATACTTGAACATTGGATGAACCGTTCGAATAAAGGAAAGGAAAGAATAAGCTTATTTTAGACTCTTGAACGGCTTTGATATTCCGAACAGACTTCGAGGTCGGCTCAAAGAGCGTTGAACTAGTACATAAACTGATTCATGTTATGCAGGACAAGAGCCGTTAGCAAAAGTCGCGTGCCTTGTGCAAGCGATAGGGACCGATCACGTAAAAATAAGCCTGCAAATCATCTCGGAGACAAGACTCCACAGCGCCCCGAGCCCACAGCGGGATCGATACCTTAAACTGCAGTTGGCCAGCGCTGCTGACGGAAGTTCTCCAGGGTCTCATCGCCTCCGACGAGTCATTGGCGCGAAGCACCGCCTCTGGTGCAACATCTGGCCAGAGCTTGCAATCACGACAGAAATAAGCTTGAGCAGCAGGTCCTGCGAATGTGGACTCTGAACTTTTGTAAGCGCAAGACCAGGGCGTTGCGGTGGGGTTGAGTTGGCTTTCAGCAGGTCGCAATCGATGATGTTGTCATGGCATGTCTTCAACTCGTTGTAATTGACTCAGCTGCCCTCTCTGGTCAGCTCAGCGTTGCAATGCAGGTGTTCGGATACGGGCAAGTAACAGCGCCACGATGCAGGAACGTACTCGCCAAATGGCACAGATGCAGGAGGTCATCCTTCGCTTCTTTGCACTTGCTAGAAAAGGATAGTCATAGTCAGATTATGGCCCCCATAGGCACCAGGGACTTTTTGCCAGCGGCATCGGACGCAGGGGATCACCAACGAAGTCAAGAAATGCCACGCGCCAACCCTCTAGCCCGCTCCTTCCTGATGTTCCCCAGACTCTCACTCAGATTTTCAGATTCAGAAGACGACGGCGGAAGAAAGGAACATTCCGAAGCTCGGGGGAAAGGGTAACGATACATCATACGGGGGCGGGCTGACCCCCTATGCCCGTGTGATGGTCTCGGCAGATGACCTGTGCGCAGTGAGCCGCAGACCTGCCTAATTCGGGATCGCCCACCGGCACGATGGGACGACCTTATCGATCTAGGCTTGATATCCGAATTCGCCATAGCCACTGCCCAGAATCTTTCCAGGCGTGTCCTCCCAGAACACCAACAATGTGGTCAGCCTCGGCTATAGGCTCTTAGACGATGATTAGTCCGACGGCGAAGTCAAGAGTCATCCACCAAGTTCTCTGTTGCAATTTGTAATGTCAAAACCACTGACTGAGTGTTTGAGGCTACTCTTCTTGCGCCAGACAAATTTAAGATGTTTAAAATCAAGTATCAGTACATTTGCGAACGATCCTGATATAATTTAGTTGGTCTGGGTCTGAGATTTTGAGGCGAATCGGTTCATGTTAATCAGATACTTGATGAGTATATGGTCTTAGATGCACCAATTTTGTAGAATCAGACAACCTCCAACCTTCAAAGGTATAAGAAACTCTTCACGCGAACTGAAATTGGTTTCCAAGCACGAAGTGCAGGGACCTTTAAACACCCGTGAGTCAGACTTGAGTGCTCTAAATCCATCGGTAAGTTAGGAAAATGTAGTCTTGTTGATTCTCTTCCTTTAAATTGGTTCAGGTCTAGAAAGCTTTATCAACCGAATCCCATAGTTTGTATCATTCAAGAGCATTGATTAACACCGCATGTGAAAAAATTTCGGATAGTCAAAGGCTGGATCGGGCATGACAGCGTCGCGTGCGCTAAAGGAAAAATAAGAGTATCAAAGTCTTAAAAGCGAAGTAATCAGACGTGGTTGGCTAGTTAGCATCCTAGGATGTTAAACTTCGTCACGCTCTCCAATGGCCCAGTTAGAAAGATGGACTCCCCAGAACTGAAGGAAACCATTGATAGCATATATAGAAACAAAGCACAGATCGTCGCTCAATACACGTTCAGGTTGTTTTCGGGTTCGGTAATGGAATGATGTAGGACTACTATCATTTTGAGTCCTTAACAGGTATTTTGAGGAAGTTTCGAGCCCACCCAGTAGGGGTTGAGTCCTCATCTATAAGCACTTTTCAGCTACTTCCATTACATCATACAAACGACATATCATTGCCCTCTTCTACTGTGATTTCCACTGGCCCCATACAGCTTCTACTAGCATTTTCAAGTGCACTCCCTCATTCTTAGCACATTGGGGACTGGACATGACCGCTTTCCACACGTCACCTCCATAATCTTCGTGTGTGGCTGGTCATAAAAGCCAATCCGTGCTTGACCGATGGTGAGCCCTGCGGCTAAATGTTTGGTGAAAGACATAATCACTGAGTTGGAAGTACTTAGGTAGACACCAAATTAAACGAAAACGTGTGAACTATGAACTATAACAATCGAACTTGTCAAAAATGAAAATTCTAATATCCTCATAACTCCTTCAAAATGCAACTAAGCACGCTGATAAGCTCGCCAGCGGAGGACTGGGACACTTTTGCCGCTGACCCAAACACTCCAATATCCATCGCGCCTTCCTTTATCGACGCTTCGATATCCACAGCGTCCTATAATCACATTAGCAAGACATCTTATGAACTGATTCACGTGGGAACTTACTGGGAATGCGTCTCGTACTGCATTGTCCACTAACCATAGAGCAGAGACGCTCGATGATAGACCCGAGTTGCCATCCGTCTTGGTCAGGCCCTCAATTTCGTCTCCATTCGAAACGAGCTCGAAAGAAACATCTCCTGCCTGGAGGATCTCCTCGTCGTCGTCGCCGAGATGAAGGAAATTGACGAAGCAGTCAATCTCTAGCCCAGTCCAGTCCTTTATCTCCCACAACCCTACGGTTGAGTGTGATGAGATGAGATGCAAGTCTTCTTGCACACGTTGAGCGATAGCGATGATGCTGGCAGTTTCATCGACTCGGACCCTGAGAGGAATCAAGTTGAGTGTGGGGAACGTCGGTTGCAGATTATAGGCGAGGGATCGGTTAGCGTAGTAGATACCGAACACGACCTCGTTGGTGTTCGAGGACGACGAGAGAATTTTCGACTTTTGGAGAGTCTTGGCAGCCGCGGCGAAAAAGAGGGCAGGAAGACCCACGCCGGCCTGGGAGCATGAGCCTTGTAGGTTTGCGATACCAGAAATAGCAGAGCGTTGAAGGAGCGACACTCGCTCCAACGATTTGGTCGTGTCGTCGGACTTAAATGACGTGGCGGGAATGATGCCTTCAAAGTATTCCGTCCAAAACTTCCTATTGTCGTCTTTCACCTCCTGGTGATGGTGAGCACCAAGGAACGACCTCCACAACTCTAGCTCCATGACCTCCTTGGAGTCTTGTCCTTGAATCGTGGATAGAAGGTGCTGCATGAGTGCTGGTAGGCTGAATCCATCGTAAAGTGAGTGCTGAAGTTTCAGTTGAAGCAGCCAAGATTTATCATCCTCTTGCTTTGCGGAAAGCTGTACCTGGGGCCAGCACGATTCCGTGTGAGACTCTGAAGTAGAAGCCTCTCCCTGGACGGCGATGTGTTTGTAAGGTCCATCGGCATCGGGACGGAGAACAATCTGCACGAAAGGTAGCGGCCTCTGACCTGTGGCAACGAGACATGTCCGGAGGATCGGCTCTGACTCAATGACAGCGGACCATGCCCATTGCAGTTGATCGACCGTCACAGATCCTTGAAGACGGTAGGAGAACTCTGGGTAGAAAACTCGGCCCTCGGAGTTCTGCCATGCTGACATCATGTAGACTTGCATTGGCAGAGGAGGCAGGATTGCTAGCACCTGAGACTCGGCAATACCAGCACTGGTAAGCAGGGCTTCACCATCAATTGTGCTTGGGAGTTCAAACCCAGTGGAAGGGGTGTCTGGGGATTGCTGCATCTCAGTGGAGGTGCTTGACTGAGCCTGCTGAGCCATAGAATGAATTGAGGTCGATGTCAACAGGGCCTTGACGCCAAGGTTCAATCCTTCCTTGCGAAGCAGCGCAGAGACCTTGATGGCGCTGATCGAATCTAGGCCTAGGTTGTAGAGTGTATGACTCTTGCTGATTGAGCTCTCTTCGACCCCTGCAGCTTGTGAGAGCACCCGGCGCAGGAGCTTCTCTGTAGCCGTCCACTCTGTGGCTTCGTCCGATTTGGTGATTTTCGTAGAAGAATCAGCGGGCGCCTTCCTCGCCTGGAATGAGGGAAGCTGGCATATGGAAACATTGTCGGCCTCAAAGCGAAGTAGGTTCTCCTCGGGGTTGCTGATGATGTACTGCAGCGCCCTGTCGAGATGATGGAGTAATTGGTTGGTCATCTTCTCGGACACATACGCATTTTGCCCGGCAATGCGCCAGATGAGATTCTTTGACGTAGTTTCCAGCTCCGCGCAGACGGCAAACTCGGTCGCAGAGGAGCCTTGGACTGATTTCATCAGAGGGTTTTCAGGTCCAGACTCGGGGTTCTTCTGCAGAATGAAAAGCGTATTGAAGAGTCGCCCTCCAGCGATGGCCTGTGCCTTTCTCAGGGGGTAATTCTGGAACTCGACGATGTCGCCCATGGTTTCTTGAAGGTAGCGAAGGAAGTTGGTGGCAGAGCCGTGAAGAACGCAGCGTACAGCCACAGTGTTCATCGTCGGGAACATGAGGGCTTGGGCTTGTTCCGAGTCGCGCCCTGCGAGGACGACACCGAAGCTAACTTCGAGAGTCTGGAGAAGTGTCGCAAGAGTTGATGCCCAGCAAGCCTGGCCGAGAACTTGCAGGCTGACCGCGTGCCGTTTGCAGAAGTCTGTCACGCGGTCAAGTCCAGCACTCGAGACAGCCTCCGTCCGGTAGGTGTGGTCACCCGGTGATGTAGCCGAGAGCTGCCTTTCAGAAAGCAGTGATGGCCGTGTGTTGGCGAGGTACTGCGACCAGAACTTTCTGGATTGATCTGTCGGCGTCTGGACCAAGCTTTGAAGGAATTGCTCAGTCTGCGGTCGATCGGAAAGCTGGCCTTGGTATGCTGCAGCAACGTCTTGATGAAGCAAAGCCAGAGACCATCCATCATAAAGGGCATGCGAAATCGACAAGACGACAAGAGACTTGTTATCTCCTGGAATGACAGACAGCTGCAGAAGATTCGAATGCCCTTGAGCTTCGCGAGCATTACGCTTATGCTTATCGACAATGCTCTGCACTTCAGTCACATCACCTGTCTGAAGCTTGTTGACCAACAGATAACTGGGCTTCGAGATTACTTGGGCAAAAGTTTGCTCAACAGAAGGGTCCTCGATCTGCACAAACACAGTTCGCAGGATAGGCGATCTCTGAACGACCTGTTGCCAAGCTTGCTCGAACTTATCGACATCAGCGCCGCTGGCCAACTCTAGGACGTCGTGATTGAAGTACTGCTCGAAGTCCGATTGCAACATGTCGGCAATCATGGACTCTTGCAATGGTGTGGGAGGCAAGACGGCCTCAACTTGTTGCATTTCGAAATTAGTGGACTCCACGGCCTTCCACAGCTTTGCCTTAAGGTCTTCGTAGTTTGATTGCTGATTTGAGTCTTCCGAGACAGGCTTGTTACGATTGATAATAGAAGACATGACGGCGATGGTTTGCGACTTCATGAGTTGAGACAATGTGAGATTGTGACCGGAGTGCTTGAGCCTTGCAGATAGTTTCACAAGGTCGATGCTGTCCAAGCCCAGTTCCAGAAGGGCCATGTTCTCTGTGATACTTTCCTCAGAAGCACCCGAGAGAGCAGCAATCTCTTTCCTCAGCACCAAAGCGGCGGGTGTCCACTCAAAGTCTGAGATGTTCAGGTTAAGCTCGTGGTCCTTGAAGTCGCCGTCAATGGACTCGGGTCGTGAAGTCAACGGGGTGCGGGGCGATGCGGCAGTCGAAGCATCACGAGAGACATTGGCACTGACAGGCAGAGAGTAGGTTGCGCGAGAGGTGACATCCACCATCGCCTCATCAATCTCCTCAAAGAGAGAGTTCATCATAGCCTCGTCAGCAACATCTCCGTGTGCCACAATCTGGACTCGGAGTTGACCATCGGGGGTTGACGACGCTTCAAAGGCGAGGGGATAGTCAGAGACGCTGTAGTCGTCCATAATGGACCACATGCCCGAGGGCTCTGCCGAACGAGCTTGTTCAACTTGGAAAACGAAGAGATTTTCAAAGATGGGCCGACCTCTGGACTTGCCGCACCACTTTTGAATGTTCCGCAGCGGCACGTGCTGGAACTGTAAGACTGCCGTGCTAAACTCATGACACTTTTGGATCAGAGATAGCCAAGTGTCCCCCTCCTTGAGGCCAGCGTAGAAGAGCAGAGTGTTAAACAAAGGACCGATGGTGTTTTCAATTTGGTCCATGTCAACAGACCGGCCAGATACAATTACGCCGGTCGCGGCATTGATGGGGAAATGCTTTTTGAAAACAGATGTCCACAGGGCAAGAACAACTGACTGAAGTGTGACATTCAGCGATCTGCGTAACGTCTCCAGGTTGCGGGCCGAGTAAGTCTTCGTCCTTGTGATTATGCTTGAAGGATCACCACTCTGCAGTCTCGGAATAGTGTCAAAGAGGCAGTTGCTGAGGTGTTCGGTCCAGAATTGGCGGCTGGAATCGTAATTCGCGAGCGGTCCGTGTACAAGGGTATCCAAAAACGAGGGGGCTGGTTGGTGTTCTTTCTGCGAATACTCATCGGAAACCCAACGGAGCATTGTCTCAAATGTCACGCCGTCGTACAGTGCGTGGAAGATGTGAACAACTAAAATTATCTCCTCGCCCACTCGAGCTACGATCAGTTCCAGAGGATCGGAAACACATCGACTGTTCTTGTGGATGAGTGCTGGCATTGCGCTTGCCAGTTGTGTCTCGACTTCAGCAGGCTCAAGGGCTCTCAGGTCTCTCCAAGAAAGCTCAGAAGACTTGAGGGCAACCTGTGCAAAGCCGGCAGGCGTTTGGATGAAACTGGTTCTGAGGATTGCATGGGATTTTACAAGCTGCTCGCACGCAACCCTCAACCTTTCAATGGAAATTTCGGATGAAAGCTTCAGCCGGAAAGCAGTGAAGTAGGCGCCCTCGTCTTGATCGGACATGAATCTCGAGAGCATGCCCTCTTGCAGCGGTGTGCACGGCGCAACGTACTCAATGTCCCCATCACTTGGGAGAGAAAGCTCTTGCACGGCTAGAGATCTGTATCGGTGGCCAAATGCCTGGATGAGCTGGCGTGCCTCGTGAACTCCGCTGCCCTCACTTGCTGAATTGGTCTGCTGAAGGACTTCAGCGAGATCGCCGAGAGTGGGATTTCTCAAAATGACCCTGGGCGCCGCGCCTGACAAACCATTCTTACGCATCAGTCTGGAGAGTCGGAGAGCTGAAATTGAGTCAACCCCAAGATCGAAGATGTTACTTGACAGCGAGACTGGAGTGTCGTCGCCGAGAAACTCCTGTACTGTTGACACGATTTGCCGCTGCACCTCATTGGTTGGCTCTGAAGTTGTCCTCGAGGATGGTGACAACTGAACCAACGTCTCTGGAGTCAAATTTCTGAAAAGCTGATTAAGCTGCTTGATTTCTGCTTTGTTGTTCGGAGAAAGGGGAATGCGGGGAACTTGGAAGATGTACGAAGGAACCATGTAGCCGGGAAGTGTGTCTCTGCAGGCCTTCTGAACAGACCGAACAAGAGCGGCCGTCGTGGGTTCGTTGAGCACTTGCAGCTCCGCCTTGGAATTAGCTGTTGACTTATGGCTGACGAAGGACACCAACATGTCTTTGTCCAGACTGCCGTGCTTGGTGACCAGAGTGGCAACGTCGCTGACTTCGCTAACTCGGGTGCGGATGGAGTGGTTGATTTCGCCGATTTCCAAACGTTGCCCGCGCAGCTTGACCTGGTCGTCAGCACGACCCAGGAAGTCGAAGCATCCATCATGAAGTAATCTAACGAGATCACCGGTGCGGTACACGCGCTCGTTGAAGCCTTTCAGGACTGGGAAACGTTCCTGGGTCAGCTCTGGGCGGTTCAGGTATCCCTTACCGACGAGCTTTCCAGAAACGCAAAGCTCGCCGACAGCACCCTTCATGACTGGAATGTCAGTTCCAGGTTTGAGAACATATGAACCAACATTGTCAAACTGCTTTCCAATGTTGGAAGCGCGACCGTTGTGGGGGACTCTTTGGTACATGGTGACGCCAATTGTGGCCTCAGTTGGGCCGTAAGCGTTGTAGATCACGCCAACAGGTCCCCATACGTCGAGAATCTCCTGCTTTAGAGCCTCTCCACCGGTGATAAAAACACCCCTAGATAGGCTCGGCACTTCCGCCGGGTCAAGCAGGCGAGCCAAACTTGGCGTCAGATCAATGTGGGTGATTGCCAGGTTTCGGATTGTACCGGCAAGGTCATCGAGAATGAGATCTCGCGGGGCTCCAACTAGAGTCATACCAACAGACCAACTCCAATATTGCTCAAGGACTGACACGTCAAAGTGGAAAGAAGCAAATTGAAGCCACTTGGAGGTCTCATCCCAATGACCCTCAAACAGCCTCTGAAATGCTTTCATGGCCTGAACAGCATTCTCGTGCGTGATTTCGCACCCCTTTGGCGTTCCAGTGGTACCAGAAGTATATAAACAATAGGAGTTGTCCTGAATGCTGAGGGAATCCGGACTGGAGAACTCCTTAGAGGCAGTATCGAGCACTGAATCCTCGATGTGGTGAATTGGCTGATCAACAACAAAATCGATATCATTGTTGGTGAGCAGCGCAAGAGCCCCGGAATCCTTGAGTATGAACTCTTTTCTCGCCTTTGGCGCGGATGGATCTAGTGCTAGGAAAGCGCAGCCAGATTTGAGAATGCCGAGAATGGAGAAGCAAGCCTCGGGGCACTTGTCAAAATGGATCGCGATCGTATGCCCAACTTTGGAGTGCTGTGATAGAAGGTTGGCGACTTGATTGCCCTTCTCGTTGAGTTCTTTGAAGGTCCACTGCTTAGAAATCGGGGTTTCGCCGTGGAACCCGGTAAGAAACTCCAAAGCGACCTTGTCTGGATGCGTGCGTGCCTTGCTCTCGACGAATTGGTGCAAGAACTGCTCTTCAGACGGAATATCCGGCTCCTGAGGTGGTAAAATGGAGAACACTGAGGGATTATGAGCCCACACGTCGTCCTCAGTTCCAGTAGGATTCTGAGCAAGATGCTGTAAGATGGCATCGAACTGGTCTACCAAGTGACGTGCCTGGACTGCTGGAAGGACGTCGGTGCGATGAGTAACGCGAAGTTGGATCTCGCCACCGGCCAAAGGCTCAATTTCAAGGGACAGAGGGTAGTCGAGGTTGCCCTCGTCGCTGATTGTCCTCCAAGGGAAATCCAATGCACCATCTTCAGGCATCCGCTGATATACAAGAAGAGTGTCAAAGACTTGGGCATTGGGGTAGCCAAGCCAGCGCTGTATCTGGGCGAGGGGTGTGTTCTGATGCTTCAATAGCTCGTTGTGATACCCCAGCATCTGCTGCAAAAGCTCAGAGTTGGAGGATTTATTGTGCGCAATGACAGGAACGGTGTTTATGCAGGGGAACACAACACCCTCTGTCTCATCGTCGATGCGGCCAGACAAGACCGCTCCGAAGACGACA
Source organism: Colletotrichum fructicola Nara gc5 (assembly GCF_000319635.2). Classification (NCBI taxonomy): domain Eukaryota; kingdom Fungi; phylum Ascomycota; class Sordariomycetes; order Glomerellales; family Glomerellaceae; genus Colletotrichum; species Colletotrichum fructicola. The sequence goes on from NW_027094053.1 coordinate 6,622,626, forward strand.
TCCTCCTCGCCGAGATAAGCAGAAAGAACACGAGTCCATGCTGCTTCTAGTATGATTTGAATTGACACATCAGCTTGCCTTGCCTTTTCGGTGAGAATCTCGAGACTAATGCTGGCAGATTTGGAACTTGAGGTAAGTTCTGGAGATGGCTCGGATAACGGAGTAAGGGTAGGAAATCGGTTGACTACCACCTCAGACGACTTTTGCTTCCAGAATTCTTCAGAGTCCGCCTTTGCAGAGCCTGCCATTATATTTGAGAGAGCACGGTCAATTGGCGGATGCTGGCTAGGACGACCGCCTTGGAGGAAAACAGTCAAGTCTCGCAAGATCAGCTGAAGAGAGAACGCGTCGTAAAGTGCGTGATGCATAATGATGTGCATGTTGATGCCTGAGTCGAGACACTCAAGTGCAACCGCCCACGGTGGGTTTTCCGGAGTTTGCAGGACGGCGTGAGCGATATCCAACTTCCATTTCGTGACGTTGAAAAATTCTTTCCCATTGTCATGAATCACCAACGGCAATCTCATGCAATGAGCGGAATATTGCAGCATTGCAAACGAAGCATCGCGGTGTTGTGTTGGCAAGAAACCGGTTCTCAGAATTTGGTGGTGCTCGAGGAGAGAATCCCATGCCGCACGAGCCTTATCAAGGGAAACTTCATCCTTGAGGGCGAAAGACATGTAATTCAGGTAATCTTTGCCTCCTGACTGGATGAAGTTGCCAAGCATAGCGCATTGCAAGGGCGTGCAAGGCAAAACATTCTCAATACCGTCGCCAAGGGAGGTGTTTCCGACCTCTCGCTCAAACTTGGCGAAGTCATACAGCTCAAAATCTTGCTGGGTGGACTGTCCGAGGCGGGCCGCCATTTTCGCGCAGGTAGGGAACCCAATGACGTCCAAGGCAGAAAGCTGCAGACCCTGGTCCCGCAGCATTGCGGCGAGCTGTACGGCGTTGATGCTGTCTAGACCAAGTCGGAAAATCGAAGTGTGTCTGCTGATCTTGGAGACTGAAGTTTTTGACAGTTCGGCCAAGACAGATTGTATTTGCTTCTCGGAGTCGTTCCACTCCTCGTCTTCTGAGACGCTTTGACCCTCCTCAGGTTCTTGTTCGTCCCGGTCTATGGTCTTGTCGACAACGATGCTCTCTAACAACTCCTGAATGTCTGGAGAGAGATTTTGTCGGGAAGGGACGCTGGAAGCGGGATGCTTGGCGGCATTCGTAACCAAGTGCAACAAGACACGAAGCAAGCTCGATAGGGCCTCTGTTGTCATTAGGTCGCTATTGCAGTGGAGCTTGATGGATATAGAGTCACTGCGGGGTTCTGGAGTGATTTCACAGACCAGAGGCACGTCCATGGCTCCATTATCTTCAACCAGCTCCCAGACGGACGCATCGCGTTCCGAGCGAGGCTGCTGCAAAAGAAGGAGAGAGTCAAAGAGCTGCAGTCCACTTCTGGTAACCTGATTCTGAATGGAGCGCAGAGGCGTGAATTGTCGTTCCAGAAGGCGGGGGTTGAGATTTTGGAATTTCCTGAGCATCGTGACAAATTGGGCCGACGCTGGGAGCTCAATCCGGATGGGTATGGTATTGAAGCAAGGCGCAACCAAACGATCAATGCCTTCATGACTCAATGCCCTTCCACTCATGACATTGCCAAAGCAGACGTCTGTTTCGTTGTAGACGATGCTCAAGAACACAGACCACACAGTCTGGAAAAATGATAATGTTGAAACTCCCGTAGCTTTGGAAACTGATTGGAGGTTGCTGAGAGGAATTTCGAGCAGGCCTGTGACCACTAATGGCCCCTGTCTCTCAAGCTCAGCAGACCTAACAGACAGTTGGTGTTGTGCAGGCTTGAACCCATCAAATTGTGTCTTCCAGAAGGAATCGGTTCCGTCCGGAGAACCGACGATTTCGTGAAGGACAAGAAGGTAGTCAACTGGAAGTTGCAGCGGCTTTCCATTCGCCAGTTGCTCGATTTCCGTGAGGAGAACGTCGATTGCCACGCCATCGTAGAGTGCATGATGACAGACGAATGAGAGGTGGCTCTTGCTCTTAGACGTGATTACCGCGAGAGAAACAGGGGGAATCTTCGAGTTCAGAGAGCCAGAAAGGTTCCTTGTGTGATTGTCGGCTCCGTCTCGTAAGCTCTCTGCTTCTATATTGTGCCAAGGTATCGTCCACGAGCTGAGCACAACTTGCGCGACGGCTCTTCGAGATTCTCTTGTGGTGATGAAGCAAGTGCGGAGAATAGCATGGCGTTGGCACATCTCCTCCCAGTAACCCTTCATATCTGACTCAGGGATTCTCAATTTGAAAATGAGCTGGTTGGAGTAGGACGAGCCAGCTGTTGAAGATAGCATGGCTTCTTGAAGTGGAGTGCAAGGCAACACGGCGGAGACCTCTTGTCCTTCCTTGGCAAAGTCTTCTTTGATAGCCTCAACATACTCATTGGTAAACATAGAAGCTGATGCATTCATGCTTTGAGTATCGTCTTCTGTCTGCTGAGTCGAGATTTCTTGTGCTAGACGAGCGACACTTCCGGACCGCAAGATCAAAGACACGGGAATCTTGGCCGGGAACGAACCCCGCAAAGTCCTCGCCAAGGAGATGGCTGAGATAGAGTCCAGGCCCACGGCAGCAAACGGCTGCCAGCGCGTGATGTCTTCCAACGGAACGCTCAAGACTTGCGAAAGAACAAGCGCAATGGTCTTTTCCTGGTCAGACCAAGAGTTTTGGTCGTCATGCTCCTCGGTGGAGCCAGCAGCTAGGTCCAAGTGTTCACGAGAGAACTCGCGGAACGACGCTTGCATTGCAGCTCTATCGATCTTCCCACTTGACGTAAGGGGAATGGAGCTAATAGGGAAGAGATAGGTTGGAACCATATAGGCCGGCAGCCGAGAGCGCAGAAGTCCAAAAAGGGTGTGGTTGGCTTGAGCCAGTCTGTCATCAATCGACAACGACGTGTACTCAGAATTGCCGTTATCTGTAGGAACGTAGAAAACGGCAAGCTGCGTAGCGGGCGAGTTGCTGCGACTGACGATGACAGCCGCGCTGGAGGTTGCAAGACCAGAAGTGGTGAGAATGCTGCTGATTTCGCCTGTGTCGATACGTTGACCGCGCAGCTTCAGTTGATCGTCCATACGGCCCAGTACCATGAGCGAGCCGTCAGGAAGCATACGGCCCATGTCTCCAGATCGGTAAATGCGGCCTAATTGGGGGTGATTGACGAACTTCGAATCGGTGAGTTCTGGCATGCCCAAGTATCCCGCCGCCACTTGGTCACCTCCAAAACACATTTCACCCGCAAACGCTATAGGCAGGGGATCCAGACTTTCAGAGCCAAGGACTATTGTTGAGGTATTCTCAAACGAGAATCCAAGGTGGTCGATGAAGTCGCCTGGCTTCATCTTTTTGACCGTACAGATGTTGGTCGTTTCAGCTGGGCCATATCCTGGAAATTATTAGCCTCCGAATACGGTCTTGAAGAATGGGGTTCAACTCACCCTGGTACAGATGCCCCGTCCATTTCTTTGCGACGACCGTTGTCATCGGCTCGCCTGCCGTAACTAAAAACTCTACGCCCGGAACGTTGCTCGGGTCTACGAGAGACGCAACGGTGGGAGTCATGCTAAGATGCGTGCATCCAAAGAAGCGGATAGCCCGCTCCAGGTCTTCGAAAAGGGTATCATTGGTGCCAGAACACAAACAAGCGCCAACCTTCCAAATGAAGAAAATTTCAAAAACCGACACATCGAACGCCTGAGAACATGCTTGAAGTAAACGCGAAGTTGGTGCGTGTGGATAGATGCGGGAGAGGACGTCAAGATTACCCGCAATGTTTAGCTGCGTGACGACAACACCTTTTGGCTTGCCTGTTGTCCCGGAAGTATAGATGACATAGGCTGGCCGCGATGGATTGGGTGGAATGCAGAGGTTGTCGGAGGAGATGATCGACATATCGGTTCTGCGGACGTCGATAAAGTGGCAGTTCGTAACCTCCGTCAGAGCGGCCGAGACTCCGCTGTCAGCGATACATAGAGTTACATCTGCCTGCGTCAAGATGCCTCTTACTCTCTCGGCGGGTGAACTTGGTAAGAGAGGGAGATATGCACATCCAGCCTTCAAAATTCCCAGCATTGCGGCATAAAGCGGAATCGACTTCTCCATAACGAGGCCGACGATGTCGCCCTCCTTGGCTCCGTAATCTTGCAAGCAGCGAGCGATCTTATTCGCCGAAGCGTTCAACTCGCTGTAAGACACGGTCTCGACCGCGTCATCCTCTAGCAACGTTGCGAAGCGAACTGCAATTGCATCCGGTGTGAGGTCTGCTGCTCGCTCGAAAATGGAAGCCAGATCAGGCACATCATTCAAAATTGACGGGACGTCATTGAATATTGATCTCAGGTCTGGGGAGAAGTTGTTGATGATTGTGTTGATGTGAGACTTTGGATTTCGAAGAAGGTGAAGTACCACAGACTCAAGCTGGTCCACCAGCAGACTGGCGTGCTCTATCGAAATTGCGTTGGTATTGTGAGTGATACGGCAGCTCGGACCGTTGGCAGTTGGCTCAACCTCGACGAGTAGACCAGTTTCCAGGAAATCCTGGTGGGCGATCTCCCGTACTTGGCCAGAGGTGCGCTTCTGACTGTACAGAGATTCCTGGTAAACGAAGAGAACATCATAGATCGAGTCACCAGGGCTCAGGCCAGTCAACTTCTTGATCTCGTTCAGTGGAAGGATGCCATGCTGCAAAGCCTGGCGGTTGGTGGCATGGATCGCTCGAATGAGATCGGCAATCGAAACAAGCCCCCTCAAATCAACTCGCAATGGGGTCGACGAGATGCAAGGTCCCATTATACGCTCAACACTGGTGACTGGAATCGTTCTACCCGAAGACACGGAGCCAATGACCACGTCAGGTTGACCCTGTAGTCCAGCCCAGAGCCATGACAGAGCTGCTTGGAAGAAGACCTGCGGATGGCATTGTAGTTGTTTCGCCCCTTCATCCAAGTCAACTTGTGAAATATCCAGAGTTCGTCTCGTCGTCAGAACCTCAAGCGTTTCAGGAAGACGGCCCATAAGGCGTGGCAAGCCATGTCTTTGCCAGCCAAGCAGGTTTTCCGCCCAGAAACTGCGTGCATCGTCAAGCTGCCGAGTCGTGGTGGGATCACTGAAGAAGTTGGCCACATCTTGAAATTGTGGGTGCGGCTTAATCGATTCGCCCCGGGCTAGAGCCGAGAGATCTTCAAGAAGCATGTCGGCGGACCACCCATCGTAGAGTGCATGGTGGATCTGCAACAAGATGGAACCACCATCGTCGGAATCCGATTTGCAGACCTGAACTCTCAGCGGACGGAGAAAGTCCCCGTCTAATGAGATGGAGAAATTCCGATTGAGCTGCTCGACATGTCTGACGGAAGACTCCGATAGCCGATGGAAAACGACTTGCGCAAAGCCTCTGCCAAGAGTGATGAATCCAGAGCGAAAGATGCTGTTGACTGACGCAACATCACGAATCCACTTTTCCGCATCATGAGTGGTGGATCCAGTCGGGATTTCGAGCTCGATCCAGTTGCAGTAGGCTTGAGAGTTGACCGCCGTTTCCGCAAGCATTGCATTCTGCAGTGGTGTGCACCAATGAACAGCTTCAATATCGCTCTGTATTGAGTCAAGATCCCCGTGCTGTTCTAAGACCTGATTGATAGGAATTTCCGAATACTTTGCAGATGTATCTCCCGTCGAGTCTGATGATGATGCCAGCCGAGAACATAGTGAGGACACATCCCTAGATTCGAGGACATCCGTTGCAGACACATTGAACCCTTTCTCCCTCAGCACCGAAGCCAGTCTAATGGTCATGAGAGAGTCGACACCTGAAGAGCCCAGTTGTGTTGATGGCGAGACCTCAAAGCCGAGTAGGTCCGAAATGGCTGTTGCAACTTCTCGCAGCAACGGATCGGTCATGTCCGAAGAGATCGTGGGTGGTGATATCTTGGCGGTCTCATAATCACTCTTGAGCAACTTCCGATCAACCTTGCCTGAAGGTAACCTTGGGAAACTGGTCATGAGAACAACGTCTCCAGGAACCATGAAGGATGGAAGCCACTTGGCGCAAGTAGCGAGGATGTCTTCTACACGGTCGTTGGAATTTGCATCATCATCCATGGCGCAGAATACGACCAGGATACCAGCCAATACCATTGCGACGGCACTATGGCATCCACTTGCGCGCATGGCAGCTTGTTCCACTTCACCGAGCTCAATGCGCTGCCCGCGAAGCTTCACCTGGCCATCAGATATACGTCCAAGACACTCCATCGTTCCGTCTGGGTTCATCTTTGCCTTGTCTCCTGTGCGGTAGACACGGCCAAAGGGGGTATCAAAAAATGCAGCAGATGTTTGTTCAGGTCTGTTGAGATAGCCATTTGCAAGCTGGTGGCCGCCGACAACAAGCTCACCAGTCTCGCCGAGCGGCAAGATCTTGAATTCGTAAGGAGTACCTTCATCAGGAATGGCAGCAACAAAGCATGAAACAGATTCGAGAGGGAAACCAATATTCGAGGCAGGGCAAGTTGTGGGATATTCCGGTCGGAGCGTGCTGCACGGTGTTAGTCTTGGCCTACATATTGCGGATCGGCGACTTACCAATGAATGGCCGCTTCTGTCGGGCCGTACATGCCCCATAGTATGCTTTCAGCCTCCTCACTACCACCAAACTCATTGACAACAGCTTCAGTCAACATCTCGCCGATCGTCAACAGCAATCTCAAGCCAGGCGCGTTTCGCCGCAGTCGCAACAGACTGCCGGCAACAGTAGGAGTCAGTTCGCAGGCATCAACTCGCAGAGTTCTTATAACGTCGGGCAGGTCGTTGAGCATGCGGCCGCGGTCGCAAGTGACTAGGGTGCACCCACGGAAGAGCGGGAAGAAGATTTCGAAAACGGAAACATCGAAAGTCGGTGATGCGAACTGGAGAAAGCGACTGAAGCTCGGTATGTGTTTGTTATGGGCCAAAAGACTCTGTGTCGCTGCTTCGTGAGAGACACCGACACCCTTGGGCGTTCCAGTGGATCCAGATGTGTACATAATGTATGCAAGACGCTGAGGTGTTGTTTCTGACTCCGGTATCTTGGGGACAGGAGAATATTCGAACCCATCCTCGTCCACTATCAGAATGGTCCTCTCTTGGTCATCTTGAGGAATCTTGGATGCCAGGTCGCGGCTGACAATTACCACCTTGGCCGCAACATCCTGGAGGATGAACCTCACTCGCTCCGGAGGCGCGTCGAGATGTAACGGACAGAAAGCCCCCCCTGCCTTGAGGATGGCCAGCATCGAGATGTAGAGTTGTGGACATTGCGGAACCAAAAGAGGCACGACGAACTCCTCGTCTTTGGGCCGATTTGTTGCGACGGCAGATATGCGCGCTGCCAGCACATCTGCGGACCGATGGAGCTGAGAATGGGACCATGTTGATTCTCGTCCTTGGGCATCAAGGGAGTGTATTGCGGGTATGGAATCATCTGAAGAAAAATGCACGAGCTCGTGAAGAAGACGAGGCCCGGGGACCCTCTGCGGGTGGGGATTTAATATCGAGAGCTTGAGCTCGGGCTCAGGCTCGCTGTCGTTCATGGTGATGCTAAAGGTGGTGGTGATAACAGAAGGGCTTGAGGAAGAAAGGATGCTATTCCAGAGTTGATGAGGTGATTCAGGGAAGTCCCTTCTTGCGCGAGGGAGGGCGAGAGTGGTCCGATGGGTGCTTGCACGCGAAGCAAGCAGAGCTCTGGCATTAGTCTCCAGACATTACAAAAAGGGACTCACGTATTAGTCGGGCCCTCTTTTCAACGGAAACAGGCACAGGCACAACGGTCAATGCGCCCGGGGCCAGATGAAGACGGACCTGCAGAAGGAGGTCAAAGAGACCACGCGCCGGGGAGCAGGTCGACCAATGAGAAGGATGATGATTCACAGATCTGGTGGCTGCAACGGCGTGTTTGCTTATTTGGGGCGCTGGGCAACATGCCACGGGGGCAGGCGACGGGTTGACACGGGGTCGGCTGCGGGCTGCCGGGCCTGTAAGATTGCAGCAATTACTCAGCCGGCGGGAAGCATACAGCGATTCTGCAGCGCAATGCAGAAGGGATGCCAAAGCTTTGGTTGTCGATGATGAATTATGAGCTCGTTCATTCGTGGGTGATGACGGCGTGTTGGTAGAAGACGGCTAGTTCCAAGACGGCTCGGCCCTGTGCGATGTGCCCCAGTTGACCTGTGCGTATGTCTGACAGGTGGTACTTTGGTGCAGGTAATGGATAGCGCCCGCGTGTGCGTGCGTGCGTGAAGTATGGGGAATCTGTGATGATGGGCGTGCTGTAATCTAAGTTGAAGATATGGGCTCGCTGGTGATCTGCTGCTGCAGATGCTACCGTCGAAGAGTTTGGTACGCAGTCGCGGGGGTGGTACTACGCGCATGTACTCTCTCCGCAGAGACAGCGGGAATAACAGCGTGAATATGACTGGATGCTGTCTGTTGCGCTTGCAGCTGTACAAGAAGGGCAAAAAAGAATAGAAGAGAAAAAAAAAGACCGAAGGGAGGGGGAGCTCGCTCTCGGCGGAAGCTGACCGGAGGTGAGAGTAAGGTAGCTAATTAGCTACCTAGCTAATGCTGGCCAGATGATGGCTTGCTTTGCCTCGTTGGCTGCTGTCTGCTGGCTGGGAGGCGCGGCGTCAGCTGCTGGCGGCTTGGGCGACTAAAACTCTTGCCTTGGATCGAGTCGCTATACCATCAACAAGGTAGTACCATCTAGGTCTGCATTGGTTATCCCCTAGTTTTGTGACTTGTCTCGTGGGATTTGATTCCATCACACATCCCACACGCGTTGGACACCGGGCTGGGGCCGGTCAAACAGAGGTGCTCCATGCTCCCGGAGCGGCATTACCAGAAAAAAACCGAAGGGAGGATCCAGGGCCCTGAGGGGCAGATCCGGCGCTTATGGCGTCATGGCTGGCAAAAAATGCGCCGCGCCATCGGGGGACGGACGCCGCTGTGGGATAAGCTTCGACGGCCCGTTCAGAGCCTTTTTAGCAACCAGGATGTCCGTCTTGGATCATCTCGGGAGGGACAAGATTTCCCAGACTTTGTATCTTGTGTTCTCGTGCTGCATCTTGTCCTACTTGGACGTGGGGTGCAGTGTAACTGTGAAAGAGTAACAGTGAGAAATGTCAAGCAAATTAAACGAAACATAACCGAACCAAACTGTTGCGGCGGCAGCAGCACCAGCTCCATGGCGAACCCGCATGGCATAAAGTAGTGTGAGGCAAGGCATGACGAGAAACATCGCATGGCATGCCGTTGGCCGGCAGCCCTATCCGATCTTGTGGCCGGGAGACGCTCCTGACAGTGACAGCTGTTGTGCACCGTGGAGCCGTTGTTGGATTTGGATCGCTGGACATGCATCCCCTTCCGTTTTTGTATCAAGGCCGATCACAAAGTGTCCCGACGTCGCCGGCCCCGAGCCGCTGGAGTGTTTGACTGGAAACTTTCTTCAACAATCGCCTGGCGGCAGTCTCCGGCGAGCGACGCACGATCTTCAAGGCTTAATCCAGAGTCTCCACGGGTGGTTATTGCGTCTCCAGCTTCGGAAATAGGCGCAAAGTCCCAAGACACTGGGGTTCTGCAGCATGGTGAAATATGACGGCGCATCCAGAACAGGCCATTCTCCCCCAGACGCCACGCCATGATCCGCATCGTGCCCATCCGTGTTCGCGGCGGGTGGCCGATCTCGTCTGACTGCCGGGCAACGGTTTCTGGAATCGGCAAACTCTCCGGGGACTTGCCTTTGGAGGGCATCCAAGATATGGTACCGCGCCGCGGAGCTCTTTGACTTTAGGGGGGTACCACTCACTACCACACCCTTTACATGTCGAGGCAAGAGATGAAGATGTATCACGTATGTACTTTGTTCGTCCTCGGCCGACCAAGAGCAGAGATGGTGGGCTAGGCGGAAATGCATCTCACCTGCCTGAGCCAGATGTTGATGAACGTGCGTATGAAGACGATGTGGCATCCGCCGTAAGCCCGGCGCCGGTGGGATGGTGCGGCGTTCTCTTTGGCTGTACGGCCGAGGCTAGAGGCGTTCAAGAATGGACTTTTGGGGCTGGACGGTTCCATGTGCGCGCGTAGGCGAGCTCGGCGGTAGCAGAACTGAGGCTGGTTGCGTATGGATGTGCGGCGGGCGACATTGGAGCAACATCCATCGGAGTTCTGCAGAGCCCAGACGACGTGGGGACCTGTCACAGAATCACAGGTCTCGTCACCTCTGCGGCCCGTCCAATGGAGGGATGGGCAAGGTGAGGTGTGGTCGACAGACCCGAGCAGCGTGGAGTGTGTGGCCCAGAGGTGGGGGCAAGCTGAGTCGAACGCAATACGTAATTCCGCGTGGATTCTGCGTGTACTTGAACGTTGAAGGCGTCTATTGTCAACGACTGGATGGAATTGCACCCGTAAGAAACGTCTGATGAGCTGATGAGAGGCTTTAAAAGTCACAGGTGCGGTGAGTGCGCGGCCGGAGCTGGGCGAGACAAGGTAAGGGCGTCGAAGGAATGCGGTCAATGGCTGCGATGTTCGGGATGCCGAGTATGAAAGGCTGGGATTCGAGCAGACAGCAACTGGGAACTCCCCAGGGCGTGGAGGTTTGCTTGCGGGTTAGAGGTCAGACCCAACAGTAGCCTTCAGACTCCATTGTCTGTTCCCCTCCACGGTGGTCGGAGGCACGGCGACGGCGTGGCATGGCTGCGAATGAATGGACTATGGGCCATGGACGAGCCAAGGATCGAAGGGTTGGATGATGTCGGTGGTGGTGGATAGCGCCAATGACAATGGGGCATAATGGATGGATGGATCAACTGGAGCTCCGCCGTTCATGGACTGGATCGAGAGACCAAACGGAAGGTCATCGCGGTCTTGGAGGCCTGGGTGTGGTTGTGTGGACGAAGCAGGTACTTGTTCAGTTCTGAGGGTCTCGAGGACCACAAGAGAGGGTGTGGACGGCGATGTGAGGCGATGTGAGGTGGGTGACAGCGACGGAGAAAGAGGGGAATCCACGAGGATTCTTGGCTGGAGAAGAGGGAAATGACATGGATGAGCATGAGGTTGAGCAGGGGATGTACATTGGAGGACGAGGGCGAGGACGAGGTCGAGGTGCATCGTGGTGGGTGGGAATCGAAGTGAAGAAATTTTCCACCTTCCCTGTCGCTGCGTCGTTTGGTGCGAGGAAGGCAGGTACCTGCTTCACAGTACCTGCCTCATGGAATATGACTACCTACCTAGTGTATGGGGAGGCAGGTAGGAGGCAGGTATTAGGTAGGAGGTATCCGTAGGTGCCAGGCGTGGCTACCTATTTCTGTGAGATGGAACACTGTGAAGGCAGGCACCTCAGGCAGGGCAGGTGTCTGTCGAATTTTTCTTCATGTGCGCCTGCCTGCTGTGACTGAGGTGCTGGAAGAGACTGGAGGTGCCCGGTGGATGATCGTCAGTGGATGTGCAGTGGGTTTGGGCGCTAAAGGTGCCTGGTCTTAGCAGGCAGGGGGGCGTCTGCCAGGCATGAGCCCGGGTGTGCTAGGGCCATCGTGGCATCGCTGCTGGGCCCAATACAGCAGGTACGTACGCCTTACCTAATTGGACCCGGATCTTATCAGATTTAGATAATCAGATCATCAGATAACCTGCTCTAATTCGGCACGGCCACCTCTCTTAGCACCTCCATCGCTGATTCCATCCATGATCCAGCGCCTCCTCCAGTCTCCAGAGACACACACCTCACACCTACCTACCGAAATTCGCGCAGCGGCTCCATTGCAACTTCATCCGTCCCCAAAATACTTTCCATCATGAGCCGTACATACCGACCTGTATTCGTACCTTACCGACCGACCCAAACCCCAGCGATGGAGTCCTCCTTCCTACCCACCCCTCCAAACTCCGACGGGCCATCGGGCGACGAATGCCAATTTTGGATGTTGCTCTGAGAGCGCCCCAGCCATCTGGTCTCACCTCCGCCGTCCCAGTCTCCATCTCGTCGTCTGAAGACATGTCCTCACCGAACGACCCAGGGTCGCCATGACAAGATCTTTCATATTGCTTCGCACTCTATCTCGGTCCAGCCTACGGAGCCGGCACTCACTGCCGTCCGGTCTCCGGTCGGTCTGGTCGGGTACCCGATGGGAGGACGCGAGACAGCTTTGTCGCTCGGATCAAAGAAAGAACACCACCACTGCGCCAGGTGCGGGACAAGGTACTTCCCTCCACCCCAAGCAGTACATACAAAAGTACTTGATTATCTGATCCATCTTGTCAGATTAGATCCTCACCACATCATCTTTAGCGGGGGCGAAATGCTGCACAAGTCCGCATACACTACATGCTGCGCAATCCCACCATGCTGCTACAGTGCTACCTACGTACTCTACCACGACTACCTGGCGCATCATGGTGTGCCCTACACCATTTTCTCTCCCTGTGAAGAAAAAAACAGGTACCTCTTCGACGGCACTAGAGCCTTTCGGTTCGGAGAGAGTGGCCACTGACCTGCCAGTCATCGCTGATGATGGCACAATGTCACCCACCAGGCCAACGCCCACCCCTGGCTCTTTGGCTTCCAGTCCCGAGGTCTCTTCGTGAGCCCCTGGTCCTTTTGCCCGCTCTCGGAGCAAGCTCTGCACCTGTCTCGACTCATGTTTCTTAGTGATCCTGCCGCCTCCACATCGCATTCCATCGCATATCGCAACTGCCCCGGTTCTTCCCACCATCGCACCGCCGTCAAGCCGACCTCTGCCCAGTGCTGGCTCCTCTTGTTCACTGCAGTCAGGCACTCTGCCAGCAGGCTACCTGCGGATACTTCGTACCTTATGCGACTCTGAGACGCGACCTGCCGCCTGCCGCTTGGCTTTCTGCATCGTTCGGGTCCGCCAAGTTCCTCGACATCAAAACCTCGCACAAGTATCGTCGACCAAGGTATCCGTACACCAGCAGAACCGAAACAGCAACGACTCATCCGCCACGACTCGACTCGCTCGCCCGCTGATGATCCCGGCTGTTTTAGTGTACGAATACGTAGGTACTTGTACCTGACACAGACACCGACCCGACGAGCATTAGCGTCGAGGTTGTGCGCCCTCGATCAGCTCGTGGCTCGTTCGGTTTCTCATCTCTAGCCCCGGGGCGCTGGACGAGATTGAAAGATTTGATCTTATCAGATCCGAAGATAACCCCGAAATCGCATCATGACCCCTCCCACCCAACTCCACCCCTCGTGCAAACTGTTCATCATCGACACTATTTTTTTTCATGAAATTTTCCTGTCGTGTCTGGTTGTGGCTTCTCGTCTCACCCCTCCCTCCCTGTACCATCTCTTTTTTTCTGCTGCCCTTCCCACATCGTCTTCTCCTCCTGCATCTGGTCCCGTCCGATTTCTGCATCACGACCAATTCGGAGTGGGCCGGCTAGCACCATTGATCTGCATCGTCTTGGAAATGTCGGGAAAAGTCCTCGTAAACCGACGGCTTTGGCTTCCTTGACGCGGACAGTTAACATGGCCGAACATTCCATTCGTCTGCAGTCGGATCCTTCGCCTGCTTCATCGAACAGTCTCACTGGCTTCAGCCAAGGGTCCAGAAACGGCGGCATTAAACAAGTGCAAGCCATCTCATCATAACCATCGCCAAGTCCAGCATCTAGTCACATACTACCGAGACAGGACTGCAAGGCAGTTGATCTTAATTCAAGCCTAACAACGCTGCGCCTCACCATCACAGACGCGGCAGAGAGAAAGGGCTTCAGGGTCCAGTCTAAATCCCCTTCCCATGGGCCATCCGCACCCCCGCGTTGGGCAAACTGTTCGTCAGTCGTCCGCGCCCTGGGCAACTTTTTTTTTTCCTCTTTCAAAAATTGTCTTCTGTGCCTCCGGTCCATCCCTCCCGTCCGCTCCACTCCTGTGGCCCGGCACATGCAAAGCGAGATGCCAAGTCCTGCGACCGCCGCTCGCCGTTGATGCTACAGGCCCAGGCACCACACCTTTTTCTTGTCAATCACTCACTCTATTTTCTTCCTTATTTGCCTCATCGATGGCTCACTGCAACATTCTTCTCCGTCAACCGAGGAGCGGATTTCCGTGTGTACTTACACCACCACACCAAACACATATACAGCACACCCACAGCTTCATGTACCTCAGAACCACGCGGGCTTACTTACTACTGGTACAGAGTAGTATGGCCCCAGCCAGACAAGAAAAAAAAAAAAAAAGAGGCCCCAGTCGGTCCCCATTCATTCCCATTCCCAGCCTTGGACCCAGACCCAGTCCTCCCAGGGCGTCCCCTACTAGCGAGCCCATCTCTGGAGTCAGCCCGTTGCGACTCTGTCCCTGGCCCCGACCCCTGGATGTGGAAAGGCTTCCGTTGTGGATGGCCTCTTGCTTTAAGCCGAGCTGGCGCTACGCGAATACCTACCTTCCTACCTGCTCAAAATACACCATGTGGTAATACCTCGCCCAGGTCTCTCTCTGTAGTCCATGTACGAGTATGTACTACTCACTGCCCCCTCCAAGACCAGCTGCTTGCAAGGGTTCAGGTGCAGGGCCGCAGGCGTTGTCCGGCAGAATGACAGGATCGCAGCATCGACGTTGCCCCATTTGAACGAAGAACCGAATGTTGCAATTTGAGTAGACTCCTCCAAATGCGTGTAGTTCCAGTCGCAGTCCCCAGTCGCGATCCCAGGTTTGGGTCAGAGAGGGCGTGAACTCGACGGGCTCGACGGGCGTGTACGTTGCAAAACACCACCACAATGTACTTGGCCGTACAATGTGTACCCGTACCCATCAGAGCAACGTCGTGTCGACAGCTCCGAGGACGAGGGACGAGGGTCCAGCAGCTGTTCGTCTGTTCGTTTGGGTTCGGTCGATCACGTCGCCGCAACAGATGGAGGTTGCCATCGGCCTCCATCCGTCTCTACATATTAGCCCCTCAATGCCCCTCCACCTCCGATCAGTTTCCTGTTCTTGTTGCGTCTCTTCAACTCACACTTCTTCCTCCGTCCTCCTCCTTACCTTTTCAGATCCGCATCTTCAACAACCTGCGGCTTCTTCCATACCTCTCGCTCCAAGAACAAGGACCCTGAATTTGCCTCTAAAAGCGCCACCTATTGCAAGTCGATGACGAACAGTGTGGCTTGAAATCTGCAGCAGCAACAATCACAAGGGAAAAACCGGCGGAAAAAAAGTAATACACCCCCCCGCACTTTCGCACCCGCATCCCACTTTCGCACCGGGCGTCGTCTTTTTTCGACCGTCTAAAAAAGTAACGGAATCAAGGTCAGTTGATGCTCCCACTCCCCGAGCAAAGCGACAATGAGCTTTCCCAGAGCCATGAAGCTGACATCTTAAAGCGACCGGTCTGCCCTCTCAGGTTTTCCGGCATTGGCATATAATCTGCGCGTTTCGACCGTCGAGACTTTGAATTACCTGTTAACCGCCCCGCGCGCGCGACACACATACACACGTACACGCACCTGTGACCCTCGTCACTCACACACACACACACTCATACTCTCAAGTCACATACCCCTCCTCACAAAATTCAACACCCCCACCATGTCTCCTCACTGCGACTCGCCGACCAACGGCTCCGACGCCGGTAGCGGCTTCTCCCAATACAACGGCAACGGCAATGCCTTTGCCAATGGAAACGGAGCTGTCCACCAGAACGGCAACGGCGTGAACGGCCACTCCAACGGCATCCAGAGCATCAAGCAGTCCCCCTACCTGCTCCCTACCGACCCCAGCGAGATCCACGACCTCATCTGCTGCGGCTTCGGCCCGGCCTCCCTGGCCGTCGCCGTCTCCATTAACGACGCCCAGGAGGCCGGCCGCCAGCTCACCGGCAGCGCCGCTCCCAAGGTCCTCTTCCTCGAGAAGCAGCCCGCCTTCGCCTGGCACCCGGGCATGCTCCTGTCCGGCGCCAAGATGCAGATCTCCTTCATCAAGGACATGGCCTCCCTCCGCAACCCCCGCTCTCAGTTCACCTTCCTCAACTACCTCCACTGCAACAACCGCCTCGTTGAGTTCACCAACCTCGACACCTTCCTCCCCGCCCGCGCCGAGTACGAGGACTACCTCCGCTGGTGTGCCTCCCACTTCAACGACGTCGTCGAGTACGGCCGCGAGGTCGTCTCCATCTCCCCCGACCCTGCGACCGAGGGCGGCGTCAAGGTGTGGACCGTCAAGTCCCGCAACGTCAAGACCGGCCAAGTCTCGTCCTACCGCACCCGCAACGTCCTCATCGCCAACGGCGGCCAGGCCAACATCCCCAAGGTCCTCCCCGCCAAGCACCCCAAGATCATCCACTCCTCCCAGTACGCCCAGCTCGTGCCCCAGATCCTCAAGGACAACTCCCGCCCCTACCGCGTCGCCGTCATCGGCGCCGGCCAGTCTGCCGCCGAGATCTTCCGCGACATCCACCGCGCGTACCCCAACTCCAAGACGTGGATGGTCATGCGTAGCAACTTCCTCAAGCCCGCCGACGACTCGCCGTTCGTCAACTCCATCTTCAACCCCAGCTACGTCGACGAGCTGCACCCCAAGTCGCAAGCCTACCGCCGCTCCCTCATCAAGGAGGCCAAGGCCACCAACTACGGCGTCGTCCGCCTCCAGCTCATCGACCACCTGTACGAGATGCTCTACCACCAGAAGCGCCTCCTCGGCGTCGACGAGCGCAAGTGGCCCCACCGCATGCTCTTCGGCCGCAACATTGTCCAGGTCAACGAGAGCAAGGAGACGGAGCGCCTGCAGATCCACGTCCGCAGCATCGAGCACAGCGGCGACGGCCTCGAGGACGGCTTCGTCAGCCAGCTGCCCGGCGACGAGATCCTCGACGTCGACCTGATTGTGGCCGCCACCGGCTACCAGCGCAGCGCCCACATCGACATGCTCCGCGATACCTGGAGCATGCTGCCCGAGCTCACCCCGGCGTCCAACTCCGCCGACCGCGAGATTGTCGACGGCTGGGAGATTTCCGAGGGCGACGCCACCTCCGGCTCAAGGAAGCTCGAGGTCGGCCGCGACTACCGCGTGCGTTTCGCCCCTGGCACCGTGGCGCCGGAGGCTGGTGTTTACCTGCAGGGATGCAATGAAATGACCCACGGAGTAAGTTTTCTTTTATTTTTTTTGCGCCCTTCGTCTCACTATCAGTCCCTCCCCCTCATTCCGGATAAGAGCTTTGCCCCCACAATTATGACGAACACGTTTGCTGACGACTTCCCAACAGCTGAGTGATACCCTTTTGTCTATTCTTTCTGTCCGATCATCCGAGATCGTCGACTCTATTTTCTCGACCCCCAAGGCCAAGGCCGTTTCCAACTAGAGGGAGATGCCAATTTGGTTGTGTTTTGTTTTCCCGGTGTTCTGTTTCCTACCACCCCATCTTGTTAGAGAATGTATTGCATTGGCTGTGATAGAATGAGAAGAAAGAGAGGGGAAGAGAGGGAGAAAGAGACGGCTTACTGTATGGGATCTATTGGGACATGGGATGATGTGCTGACGAACATCTCTTTTTAACGTATTTCAAAGTCGGGCTTGAAAAAGACATGGCGCGGAGTTAAAATTCATTTCGTCTATTTCATACTCGAAAAAAAGATTATAAAAATATGCAGACTGTTCCAGTTGCGGTTTTGTGCACAGCTTCAACCACACTTCTTGCGTGTGGACGAGAATCACGACGTAGGAAATCATCACGAATGTTTGGCTTGTCTAGGAACGTTTGAACTTTATTGTATCTTGGACCCTCTTGGTCATGGCAGATAGCTATTATTACTGTATACTTGCAATTCGTTGTTGTCCACCCAGGTCATCAACTCCTGATAGACCGCATCGCCCTCATTCGGGAACGTCTGCTGCTGCAGCGGCTGCTGGTGATGGTCCAGATGGAGATGGTAGTCCCGCGGGCCTGCAGACGTCGGTGTGCTACTGCTGCTGGTGTTGCTCATCGCCACGTCCTCGGGCGCGAGACCGCCGGGGCCCCCTACCACGCCACGAGCAGCAGCGGCGACAGCAACAGTGCCACCCGACGCGGCGACGACGCCTTGAGGCGCCAGCCGAAGACGCTGGATGAGCGACCTCAGGTCCTTGAGGACGGTCGCGCAGTCGCGGGCGTAGTTGCTGCCCGTCTTGGTCTCCTCGTCGAATATGTCAATCGCAAAGTTGACGTCGTCGGACTCGGCGGACGGGGACGGCGGCGGCTCCTGCTGCGGCGGGGGCAGCAGCTCCTCGAGCATGAGGATGATGGCGGCGTTGAAGACGTAGTGCAGGCCGGCCTGCAGGAGTTTTCGGGTGCGTTTGGTGAGGTCGAGGAGCCAGCGGGCGAGGTGAAGGTTGCGGTGGGCGGCGTCGGAGCACTGGCGGATTCGGGCGGCGTGGTGCTCGATGTTCCACCGGCCGCCGGTCGTGATGTAGCGCTCGGCAAAGGCCTTCTTGACAGCTACGAAGAAGATGGGCCGCAGAAGCAGGATGAGGTGCTATTTTCGAACGACGAACCCCGGTTAGCGGGCTTTCCGTTTGGTCTCTTCGTATTCCCCTTTGGGGAGGGGGGTAGACGACGAGAAGAGGAGAGGAGGGAACGTAACATGTGCCGAACCCGAGTCGAGGGAAGCGAGGAGGGGAGGGGCATTGAGCGGGATAGAAACAAGCTTACCTGATTGTATCCCATATGCAGGAGACAGCATGCGGGATCGGGACTTCTGTAGTCGGCCGGCATCTGCAGGGTAGGGGGTAGCTGGGAGAGCCAGGTTTCGAGCATCTGCAGCGCTCGCTCGACATGCCGCGCCGCGCCGCCGGGTTGGTGGTCGTAGGGGGCGACCTTATACGTGTTGCACACGATGTGGCCCGAAATGCGGGCCAGCTGGACGTGGGCTCGGAGGCCGGCTGCAGGGGGGAGGGAACTGCATGGGTGAAAGCGCGCGGTGGCGGTCTTGTTAGACATGGTTCTCGTTCGTTGGTCGGAGCTGGGCCGTCATCGGAGGCGTGCTCGTCGGGACTGCCGGGGCAGGGAGGGAGGGAAGAGGAGGAGGGGAGGGGCAGAGGGGGGGCGGGCGGTCGGTTCAGACTTACGGGGCATCGTTCGGTAAGGGGACGCGGACTGCATCATCCATGATGGTCGGTGGCCGGCCCATCAGACAACTCAGCCAGCGGTCCAATATGTAGAGTGTCCAAAAGACTCGTTTGCCGCGCTCGTCAACCCAGCCACGGTGAGCGCCGTGCATCATGGAGATGTGCATGGCGTTGCTCACGTACATGTACGCGGCATCGCGGCGGTTCATCTCGATGAGGTAGAAGCCCATGAGGGCCAGGACAGCCACGTCGCTGATGGTCCAACTGGTGATGTCGAGGGGGTTGCCGAGTAGGCCACGGGCACGGGAGAAGAGGATCTGGCTCAGATCTTCGGGCTTGGGCATGCGGTCAGGCATCGTGTTGGCCTGGCAGGCGACAGCGAAGGCGGTATGATAGAAGGCCAGGTGACGGTACTTGTCTAGCATCTCCTGGCGGGAGGTGCCTGGTGGAAAGGAGGCAGGATTCGGGTCGACGGGGACGGAGCCGAGATCGCCCCACCAGTAAATGCCGCCGCAGGGAAATGTGCCGTTGCCGTCCTGGATGAAGTAGCGGAGGTCCTCGAGCATGACCGTCATGTCGGAGCGGGGCGGCAGAACAAGCGGATCGACATTTGACATTTCGTAGATCGGGCGGGAGTCGTATGTCTGGTAGCGACCGAGGGATGCCAAGAAGGTTGAGCCGTTGTTGGCGGACGGCGACAGCCAGGGCTTGTTGAAGGCCAGCGGGAATACGGTGGACATGAACTCCTTGAGATAGTCGAGAAAGGTGGCGCCGGAGGTCTCGCCGAGAAAGCGGGATCTTCCGTCCGGGTCAGACAACATTCGGCCGGTGGTCTCGGCCTCGGCGTCGTTGGCTGCGGCCTCGTCCCGGTAGAGCTGTGCCGGCTGCTGCTGCAGTGTGTGCGACTGCGGCGGAGTGAAGGATGAGCTGGAACCGGCGCGGGAGCCGGTCGGGTCGCCGCCTTCTTGCGCTATGAGGTGCTGTCTCTCGGCGGCGTCGGGAACCTTTGTCTGCAGGGCCCGTTCCAAGGCGTCGCATTTCCGCCGCAGGTCATCCAGCTCATTACGCGAGACGGTGATTTTCTCGATAGGGGCTGGATAGACGCAATCCCGGGACGAACCGCGGCACTGTCGGCACGGCCTCTCGCCAGAGCATTTGATGCGGCGGACGTTGCAGCTGTTGCATCTGTGGATAGAGTTCGTAAACAAATCTTGTGGACAGTGAAGGGGATATTGGGTGAGAGTGAGCGTGATTGTGAGTGTGAGTGAGATCAAGTGTGAGTGTGAGACGCTAGACCAATGAGATGCGCCGATGAGACAAGGCGCCAGGGGACGACGACAAGAAGGCTGAGACGAGAGACAAGAGACAAGAGCCTGCAAAGCAAGGAGAGAGGGAGCATGGAACGAACTTACGCTGTGGCGACGCGTTTTCTCTGCTCCGGGGCTACCTTGTGTCGTCGCGGGTTGACAGGCAAACGGGAGGATCCACGGCTTGGGTTTTCCGTCTGTTGCTGCTGGTGCTGCTGCATCCTGGTGACGCGGGATAGTGAGGCCGCATGTCACCGTCGCCGGGCCTCGTGCACGGAAGTGAAGGCGACCCTGATGGATGAGAGGAAGTGAGTGAGATAGACTGGAGAAGTTGTGGTGCTGGCACTGATTTTGGTGGTTGTCGGTGTCGGTGCTTAACGGTGCGAGCCAGCTACGTCGCTGCGTTGGTTGTCGAAGATGTCGGCGTCGGCGTTGTCGTCGTCGTCGTCAGTGGGCGTTGGTGTTGGCTCCTTCGGCGGCTGTTCTGTTCTGCTCTGCTCTATCTCGCTTGTTGGGATCCGCTGATGAAGGATTTGACGCCGAGATAGACGGCTCTATGAATCGCCGAGGTATCTCTCTCACAGTAGCACAGTAGGCACCTGTACTACAGTTCCAACGTTGCCGTAGTAGTCGTCGCTGCTGTTGCTGCTGCTGTTGTTGTCGCCGTCGTCGTTTGACCTCCTGCCCTAGTCGCTGAGTTCTGGCTGGCTGTGTGGGACGTCAGAAGGGTACCGGACAGATTCGGTCGCTTGCAACAAAAAGCTGTTCCGGGGGAAAGATTGGTGGTGGGCATGGCGTGGAGAATTGAGATTTTGAGAGTGTCCGTTTCCTTGTCGCGACGGGAGCGCCAGCGGCACGGTCAGCACCGCCAGCCAGCCAGCAGCATTAGGAGCAGAAAAAAAAAAAAAAAAAGGAAACACTGGGGGCCGTTGGAAATGGTCACCTACCTAGGTTCAGGGGGGGTGAGGCAACGTGGGATTGGGGATTGGGGGTCGGAAGATGCTCCGTGTTAGGCCTCCTCATGTGATTTGTATGCCATGTGCTAACGGCCAGATGCGGTGCACTAACACGAGCTTCCCTTGCCTTGCCGTGCCTCGCCTTCACGTTTCCTTTGGGGGCCGGAGCTATGCCACAACAGAACCACCACAAGGCAGACTGCTGCATGCCTTTTTTTTTCCTCGACTGCGGCCCGGGTCGTCGTGTCCAATGTCGGGTCTGCGGTGTGCTTACTGCATATCGCCCATCCATGGGTAGTTGGTGAATGAAGAGCCTGCTGCTGCTGCTCCGCTGCAACATGCATGCTGAGCCTGCAAGCCTCGCTCGGTGAATCACAAACAAACACCATACACCAAACACCCACCAGACCGTACGGATACATCCATCCAAAGGGAGGGGACGCGCTCAATCAATCACCCTGGTCATGGGAGGATACCCCAAGGCGGATTCGGGGGCCGCTGGCCATTGTTGATTGATTCAAACCCCTGGGAGCTGGCATGATTGGGACACGATACATGCCACCTTAACTTCTGAAGGCAAGGTAAGGTACGGTACTTTACAGACCTTACTTGCTATGCAGTGAGAAGTACGGATGCTGAGTAGCATCTGCATCCGTATGCGTGCGTCTGCAATGCCTAACGTACCCGAACGGTTCCCCAGAGTCAGCAAACCAGCGTCCAGGAAAACGGAATGGAACATGAAAATGGAAGCCCCGAACCTCGCTAGAACTCCGCCACAAACGTCCCATCTTCACCGTCTTACGTCGCCTGTTCCTCTCCTCTCCTCTTCTCTCTCCTCTGTCGGCGGGTAATGTTCCTCCTCATTCTCCCTCTTCCCGCCCAGTCAGAGTCAGAGTCAGTCAGTTGCCTCCTCTTCTCGTCCGCCCAGCCAACATTCATCATCCACTGCGTCCACGTGCAACGGATGGTGGGAGGGCTCGTTGCGAATGGCAGCATCTTCACCTCATGTTTCCACTTCTTTCCGACTTTCTGTCTGACAATCCCGAAGACCATAGCTCGCCGCAAGTGCCAGCAATTGGTTGCCTTCTCATGCCCTCCCTTGCCCTCCCCTCCGTGCTGCTGCCGCCCAACCGCCCTCCTCAGCGGCTACGGCTACGGCTACGCTACCCAGACAGGCCAGACAAGAACGCTCGCTTACGCGGGAAGAGACACACTAGTGACGCTCCAGACTCAGGCCATGCTGTCAATCCTGTCTGACCGGCAGCAACAGCCCTGGAAACTTCGGCCGATTGCGCCTCGGGTCGGTGGAGAAGACGTTGTGCCTGCTGACCTTCAGCATGGTTCACTTGCATGTCCGCTGTGCTTTGCGCCGTTGTCAATCCCTCTCCCTGCCCAGGCGTCTACTCTTCGTGCCTTTCGCACACGACTCCACGGGCTCTCTCTGTTGGGAGGCACGCGAGTTGGTTTCCTCGCTTAGCGTGCGTGATGCCGCTGCAAACTTTCAGGGATGTCCTGACCACGCCAGATAGGCAAAACTCTCAACTGCAGCCGTGACAAATTGAAGGGGGAAAAAGGAAAGAGTGACTGGAGAAGCCATCGCCAGCTTTGGGAGGCTTCTCAAAGGAATAATGACGAAAATCTCTGTCAGCATAATCGTCTCCCAGTCTCTGGTCTCTGGTCATCTCGTATCTCTCAGCTCTCAGTCTCAGAGACACAGACACAGAGACGCACGCACATGATACATGATACACAAATCGTGGCTGCTGCCCGCGCAGGAAATGCTCCGGCCCGTTCCTCTTGCGCACGGAAAAATTCGAACCAGTTCGCCAGGCTGCCTGCTGTACATCAAACCCACTAAGAGGGGTATCACACCCGATGATGGAGGCACATCAGCCGCCAACATGAAGACACCAGCTGCAGACTGCTGCAGACTGCTGCAGGCTGTGGCAGGCGGGACGGATCACTTCCTCAGGCGGCGAGCCAAGCGTCCAAGCTGACCTCGCTCTGACCACAGTTGCGTCTGATGCTACCCTGCTCCTTGGGCATTTTCGCGTGCTCCGATCTGCTATTCCAACTGAGTCTCAGTCAATAAATGGCTCCCAAGGACCACCAGTAGCCACTCACAGCCAACAGAATTCCGTTCCGTCATCAAAGATAAGCACCCTCTCAGCGGGGAGCTGTAATACAGCTCAGCACCAAGCTCCAACGCAAGGGCATTAATGGACCATGGCTTCCAGGCAAGACCGAGGTCCTCGGACTCGACCTTCCCGCTTGTCTTGATCGCAAAGGGCTTCTTGATGATTATATACCATGCTTGTAGGAGCTTTCCTGACAAACTCCTAAAGGCAAGCTGATTGTAATTGAAGCCTGTGCCGATGCGCGAATGAGGACCTTCTTAAGCTTGACTTTTACAGTGCAGAAGGAAAGGCCGAGCAGCCTCCCATGCCCACAGCTGCGAGAGTGTTTCGCGTTTTCTTCTCCGGGTTGCACGAATTGAATAGTAGCTACACCAGCTCACCAGATGGATGAGCAAGTGCTGGCTTAGTGTGCGACATGAAGATCATTCGTGTGGTCCAAAAAGCGTTGGTGAAGCTGTTGATCTAGACGGTGCGGCCGGAAACCCTGTTGAAAGTGACACGTCAGCGCTATTTTCTATGAACAGTTTTGCCTCAGAGTCAATCAGAACGGCACCAGGTGAAAATGCAGCGTCTAGACTTGCGTGCCATTGACAATTTCCCTAAGACTGCCTATCCTCTTCCGTCATCTGTCGACGTATGAGCGCGATGCTCTGGAATCGCCATCGTCGGGACCTGGAGGGCTGCTGCATCAGCATCTTTGCGCACATTCCCTTGAGCTGTCGAAGCATCCATCCTGGACTCATTGGCCCACGTCGATGGACCATGCTGTCTCCGCCAAGGTCGCTGCATAGTCGTCGCCAGCTCGCAGCATATTTCTATCGTTAGACAGTCAAGCGCTGGCGTATTGTGAACTTGGGATAGCCTGAGTTGGCAAACAACAGGGTACGGATATCGTGTTCAACATTGGAACATCTAGTTGGCTTCTATGGGACAACAGTAGCCTTTGCCTCCGCTTGACGCCCAAAGAGTCAGCAAGAAGCAAATCGATCAGAGGTCCTCGGGCAGGGAATCTTTTCATTGTTGGGAGCTTACTGGTTATTTCGACATGCGTCTGCCCATCCTTGGCGTCTGCAATCTCTTCAACAGTTCTATACCAACCGGTTTCAACTCGGCTCATCTCAGAGTTGTGCAGGCTTCTCGATAGCCGGGAATGTTGCGTAAAATGCACCCATAAACCTGAATAACAAGTCCTCCCTCCCCTCGGGTGCGGTTACGAAGAGTCCGAAAGGCTGTCCGTTAGTCTCGAGGTTCCCCAAAGGAACGGTCGCGATCGGCCATCCTGCGGCCCCCGCGAAGCCGACGGCGATGGAGTCCGAAGCGGACACAATGACGTCCACTTGTGCTTCTCGCATGGCCCTTCCCAGTCCGTCAATGCCTGCAAGCCGTCGAACCTCAGAGACCGCTGCCTGGTGCTCGGCTTCCGTCATGGCCGTTGCCGCGACTAGGGCTGCCTCAAGTTCTGTCTGCGTTGTATGGGCTTCCATCTCATTAGCACAGCCGCTCTGATCCCCTTTACAGTGGCAACACTCACGAGGAGGCAAAGCTTCATCCGCATGGTCTTTATTCCAAGCAACGACATCCTCGAGAGTTTTCATATCTCCGGTCTCAGGATCGAAATTACCGGCGAACTTCTTCACCTGAGACGAGAACTCATGGTCTGTGATGTGAGCATGACTGCGAGCAAGATATCGAGATGGCCTCAGGGCAACTCACAAGCGATGGTGTGAAGTGTCTGCTTGTCGTGGATGACCGTATCGTAGGCTGGTAGCTCGATAGGATACACGACGCGGGCTCCGGCACCACGCATCCTGTCCACTGCGTCCTTCCAAGAGGCTCGCTGAAGTAGATGTCAATCTCAGGATGGGTGGATGACATTAGAGAACCTACCACATGGGAGTGCCCCCATTTGTTCACCCCAGTCTCATGAATGCCCCAGAGAACGTCGGCAATACCCACGGAAAGCCCCTCCCAGCTGTCGCTGACCTCGAATTTTGGGATGTCGCCAAGGGGACCCTCAGTCTGGGTACCTACCAGTATCTCGGCGAGAGTCACCAAGTCACACGGATCCCTGGCCATTAGTCCGATACTGTCGAAGCTGGAGCTCAACTTGAAGACCCCATCCGTCGGTATCAAGCTTGGCGTGGGCTTCATAGCGTACAGTCCCGAAAGGCTTGCTGGGTATACAGTCGAGCCGGATGTCTCTGTGCCGATGGCCAGCGGACAGAAGCCGGAGGCAATGGATACCGCCGACCCGGATGAAGAACCCCCAGCGATCTTTCGCAACTTAGCTCTTGCTTATTTCGTCCCTATGATCCTCACTTACTGGTTGTTCGTTTTCGGAAAGACCATCACGGCGGTATGGTGACTTCGTCTGGCCACCAAAGGCGCTCCACCCCACCGGCGTATCATTAGATCTGCGTCCGTCAGCAGCTGATGGTATCATGAGAGGGCAAATCAAGCACTTGAGACCACAGAACTCCTGCATGCTGTCAGTATAAGGGACTTATCCTGTTTTCAACTTCGCTTACTGTCATGTTGCCCTTCCCAATAATGATGAGACCGGCGTGAAGCAGTTTCTCGACCACCGAGGCATTATTGAGTGCTGTCATCGACGCGAAAGCATGGGCGCCAGCAGTTGTAGGCATACCCAAGTCCTTATGGGTAATGAAGGTATCCTATGTATGCATCAGTCGTCTCAATCTCTATAAGGACGTTATCGGCCATCTCACCTTGACCACGACAGGTATCCCATGCAGTCTACTCCGGACATGTCCCTCTCGTCTCTCCTTGTCAAGCTCATCGGCCCTACTCAGAACTACGTAGTCAGGGCAGACGCTTATCAAGGCATTCAAGACTCCATTATGGCTTTCAATCTGTTGTAGACAAGCCTCAACCAGCTGCCGGCTCGTAAGTGACCCAGACACAAGCTTCTCTTGGAGGCTTAAGGCGGTGGAAAATGTGAGCGTTGTTGCAGGCGGAGCCATGTCGAAAAGGAGGCTCACGGAGCTTCTATGGGCTCTTTTCTTCTGATTTAAGGTTCTTTCAAGGCGTCGACAAATGAGCAGTTTGTTCTATGTTGCGGTATGCTACAGGAACTTTTGTCATCGATGCCCCTCATTTGGATGAGAGGCTACAGCGATGTGTGGGCCGCTTTCAACCCTTGATCTATCTGCCTAATCCATTGATAAGCAGCAACCTACTTTCCAATGTCAGCAATCATAGCTAGAAAGATTACAAAACTTCATTCCTGAAGCTTGGGTGGCTATCACATGGGAGTTCATCCAGACCTTGGATGAGTGACGCGGGGGCCTAGACTGGCACTCAGCTGGCACCGCCTGGCCATACAGCATCAGTTCCCGACCGGCCGAGTGTCTTCTGATGATGACCTCATACGTCAGCCAGCTCGGCCGGGAAGCCACGCGGCGCAATGGCATCAACCATGCATCAAACACGCTAGGGCCCTTCGATCAAAGACACCGACCGAAACGGAAGCAAGAAGCGTAGAGAAATCAACCCGAAGAGATGGATTCAGAGCCAAAGCCCATGACCCGCCGCACCGTCGTCTCGTCTTTCATCTTCAAGTTTCCTCCAGACGGCGGTCTTCAGGTCGCCTTGTTCCGACGGAGCGATAAGGTGCGGACGTACCAGTAAGTTTCTATTACCATGCCATGGAGTCATCAGATACTGAGCAGTTCCCACAGAGGTCGTCTTGCTCCCGTATCGGGCAGTGTGGATAAGGAAGACCCGTCGCCTCTGCATGCCGCATGGCGTGAGATCAAGGAAGAGACGGGCTTGACGCCTGCAAATCTCACGCTCTGGCGCCAGGGCAAGGACTACCGCTTCGCCGAGGAGAAGATTGGACGCGAGTGGATCATCCACCCGTTCGCCTTCCGGCTCAAGTCCCCGGATGACGAATCTCGAATTCAGATCGACTGGGAGCACACAGGGTTCCAATGGTTCGATCCCCATGAGGTCCGTGATATCGATGAGTTTGGAGGCGTGCCACGGCTAGCAGAAAGTCTGCGTCGGGTATGGTTCGAGGTCGAACTTGGGAACAAGAGGGGAGAGATGCTCAACCAGGGGTTGCTGGCCCTGCAGAGGGACCATGAGAGTGGAGCGAGACAGCTGGCCGGCAAGGCGCTTCAGATCCTCATCAGTTTGATCAAAGAGGGTGACGAGTCTTTAGATCAATGGTGGAAAAGCGCGAGGCTTGCGGCGTGGCATCTGTGGAAGAACGGGCGGGAGAGCATGGGTGCTGCAATCCTAAATGTGCTCGTGAGGTCGCTGGCTGTCATCGAAGACGAAGTGAAGAGGGCTGATGAGGTGTCTCCGGAATTCCTGAGCACTGTTACTGGAAAGTTGCAACAGTACGCGGCATCGAGGGATGAATCCGTCGACGATATTTGGAAATCTCTGAAAGGCTTCCTCCAGGAGAACCACGACTCCGGAAAGCCGATTCGCATCCTGACTCTTTCGTCTAGTTCGACAATACTCGAGTGTCTTCATAGAGCCATCTTGGGCTTCCGCTCCGAATTCGACATCAGGATCCTTGAATCACGCCCACTCTTTGAAGGGGTCTCGATGGCCTCGAGACTAGTTGGCCGTCTGCAAGAATCCGGGGCTGAAAGGGAAAAGAAAGTCGAGGTATCCATTTATACCGACGCCGCCGCTGCAATTGCCAGCGAGGCCATCGATTTGGTCTTCATCGGCGCGGACTTGATTGCAAAAGATGGGTCGACGAGTAACAAGACAGGCTCGCTACCGGCAGTGCTCTCGGCCAGGCACTGCGCTCCCCATGCGAAGGTGTTGGTACTGGCAGAGAACGAGAAGATTCTACCCTATGAGCCACCCTCGCGTGAAGAGAATGACATCGAGGAGGTTTTCGTGTCCTGGAGGAGGGAAGACTCCCTGCGGGAGGCCACATCGACGGTGCTTAGCTATTCACAGAAGGGAACGCCCGAGGGTCACGGTCTGCAGGCGACCGTGAAGAACGTCTACTTCGAGTGGGTTCCTACGACTCTCATCGACGGGTACATGTTCGAAGATGGACAGAAGGGTGCACAAGATATCTCGGCTCTTGCGGATCATATTCGCGGCGAGGCAGATGCCTACTTCGCCAACGTCTGATTATAGACATTATGGGAGGGAACATCAGCCATCCATGTAGACGGCGCTTCATCAAAGACCGTAGATGAATGTCCACTTTCTGTCGGCGTACCGCGTACTGTCGACTCGCTCCCTTTCAATGTCTTCTGAAGTCTTTTGTCGCAGAATCTCAATCTTTCTCCGGTTGACCCGTACCAATATGAATCTGTACGACAGATATCCGACGAGGGCTGCTGCCACGAAGCCCAAAGTGACATAGAAAGGAAGTCTGTAGTTCGGTTTGTAGCGATCGCGGTAGAGCTGCGCCCCAATCACACCGGCGAGGTTTCCGAACCCGTTCGCGCCAAGGACAATGGCTCTCTTCCCAGGCTCTGTACAACCAAAAGAGTTAGCAAGTTTGCAATGCAGTGCGAGGCTTAGATCCATACCTGGGTTGTTTCCACTCAACCAAGCAACAGTCAGGGGCGCAGCGACATAGCTGCCAAGTAGGAGCACGCAAAGAGCTGCATACTTCCCAGCGTGTGACTCAACGGTGACCGTGGCGATCAGTCCAACGAGAGCAATCACAATTCCTCCCACAATATGATATCCACGTTCCTTGCTATTTGAATGTTAGCCAACACAATCCGCAGTACCTAGTGGAAAAGCGAAAGACGCACTGGTAGTCCGAGCTCAAGGCAAACAAGTACAAGCCAAGAGCGCCGCAAACATACGGTGGAACGGACATCTAAATAGTTAGCAAATTTCACATAGTTGATGCATCAAAACCTACCAAGTTGGCCTGTATGGAAGAATATCCAAGCCCCTGCACCACGAGTGGAAGAAACACCGAAAAGGCTTGTCCTGGCACGCTGGCGCAGATGTTGAACACCAAAACGTACCAGAACTTCCAGTCTCGAAGTGTCTCGAGGAAGTCTCTTTTCTTTAAGCGTTCGTTTTCGATGCCGTTCTTGCTGTAGGTGTGCTCGACGAAGAGTGCATTGTCCTGTCTCATCCGTTCTGCTGCAAACTGCTGTTCGTCCGGCGTCAAGAACCAAGCAGATCCAGGACCCGATGGCAGGAAGAACCAAGCTATAAGGCCAAAGAAGATGGTCAGAGTTCCCTCAATGATGAATAGGTATTGCCAATTCTTCAAGATTCCGTCGCGCAAATGGAAGACGCCGTAGGCTGTGAATTCATTAGCACCTGTTGACTCTTCACAACTCGACTTCCACAAATTGGCCGCACGTTTCGGTCGTATCCGAGGCACTTTGACAAACAGACGTCCAGGGCGGATCGTTTAGAGGCCTTCGAAGTGCATCTTGAAAGTGCAGCACAGCGACGAAATCAACTCTGTCAACGTACCAATTGCTCCAGAGAAAGCCCCCGCAACGGCATATTGTCCGTAGAAAAGACCGACGCGAACCGCGAGGTCGTATCTGCAGTAGAAGAATGACAGATAGGCGACGGCAGTGGGATAAAAACCGGCTTCGAAGGCGCCGATCAGGAGGCGAGTGGCAATGAGTGCATCTGTTTACGCAGCAATTAGCCAATTTCCAACAAAATCGCACGAAATAACTGACCTCGTCCTTTGATGAAGGCCTGGACCAAGGTGATGAACCCCCAACCGATCTGTCGTTGCCAAGGTTAGCAAAACCTGCGTTTTTCGGGTTGTGGAGGTCTTGTGTAACCTACCATCATAATGGGTATCCAGTGCTTCGCCCCAAGCCATCGACCAATGGCTGCCGAAGGAGGTTGAAACACAACAAAAGTAATGAAGAACAGAGATACCGCTAGGTTCAGATCATCTGGAACAGCTCCAATGTCCGCGGTGAAGCCTTGAAAATGGAATGCAGTGTCAGTGATCCAGAAAATGCCTCGATTTCAGGGAATGCCTCAGCAAACTCGGTTCAACATACCTTGGGTTTGTGCATTTCCCACATTTCCTCTATCAAGGCCATTGAAAAGATAGAGAATGGAAAGAAGAGGGAGCAGAGAAATATCCATCTTCCGATTAATGCGTCGATGCATGGCAGCTTCGTTGACCGGCTCAAGGCCATTGTCTCCTTGGACACGTAGGGGCTTGCCATCCGAAAACCAGGAGATAGTCTCCTGGGTCTCGGCGCTGTTGGACATTCGGCTCATCTTTTTTCTTTGCTTTTTCCGTTCCGTTGATATCAGTCTCGTAACTGCTGGTTATTTCCAGGGGCCCCAATCTCCAATCTCCCTCGCTCCGGAGCGTCCCTTTATAGCCGACAATTTCATGGGCAAATGCGGCTCGTTCACGACACGGCGTGCTGGCGGGAAAGCCTGTCTCTGCAAAATCGAAATTTTGAGCCTCATCTGCCTGCTTCTGTCGTCATGGCATTATTCGATGTCATGCTAACAGTCATAAGGCAGCTGCTGCGGTCATGATTTGCCGTGCTCAGCCCTAAGAGGCTCATTGTCTGTAGAGGGTGCCTTGAATGCAGAATGCTGGACGGTGAGTGGTTAAATGGAACAGAAATGGCAAGTGTACCACATAAGCAGACAGAAGGCGGGTTTCAACCAGTCTGCGCTGCAGGTGTCTTCGTTTTTGGCCTCTTCCCCTCCCAAGAGTGGAGAGAGTCAGATCGATAATTCGGTGAAAGGGGATGGAACCATAAGTCTTGTCCGGACTCTCCGTCAGTGCATCACGTCAGTCGACGCCCGCTTCAACGGTTTCGGCCATCTTCGGTCTACAGGGCTACTGCACAGTACTTCTCATCTAACTGGAGAGCCCGGCCACGAGACGGGGGCCTTCAATGTCTTTTGGCCCCCAGCGGCATTTCGTCCGTGTGGGACCACGGCCGGCCAGAGTCACCCACGCGCCGTGGTGTGTGCGCGCACCCTGCCCCCAGCTCCGAAGGGGGGCATTAGCTTCTTACACCGTTGGAGAATTTAGTCTTTGGGCAGACTCAGCCAGGCCGTTCTAGGGTTAGTGAAACGGGGAACGAGGGGAACCTGGGCAAAAGACAAAAGAGCAGATGGAGTAATGGAGGGTGGGCAGGATCAACTAACTTCACATTTGACGTCCATGGATCAGGGGATGACTGCTCTTCACCCAATCCAACAGCCAAGTTCGCAGGTTGATGACGGGGGGTTTGGGGCATGCAAGTTGCCTGTGGGTGGCGGGCGGCAGGCATTGATTGATCGGTGAACGGCACTCTCTCTCCGCTGCTAAAGCGTTTGATTCACAGGGGGTTGTCTTGGTTGGAAACAGATATGGCGGGCAGAAAGTTGTGTCTCATTTTCAGATCAGAACGAACGCCTCGATTCACACATTCACATTAGGAGGGGCATACTGGTCAGGCGGCCTTTATCGGTCAGCCCAGCCTGGCCTAGTCGAGTCCAGATCGCGAACCTGAAGAAAGTACCATGCAGAGTAAGATCTAACGGTGACGCCAGGGGCCTGGGACGTGGACCTTGGCGACATGTGGAAGCAGCTATCAGCCCTGTATCCTGACCCAGATCCCAGGGCCTCAATTGGTGTGCTTCTTTGATCCTTCGGCTGGTGTCTCAGTTTCTTCCCGAGCGCTCGGTGCCGATCCATCTCGTGCATCTACGGAGTACTCGATTGGGCGTAGATCAAGTGAGACTTGATCTGATAGGTTGAAAATACAAAACTTGTAAATGGAAAGAAACGTCCACGATGCCTTCGCAAAATATCGCAGATCTGGCAAGAGGTCTGTGAGTGAATACACTTTGGGGTCACTTGCGGTAGTATCTTCCTCTGTGGAATTCTTCAGGACAAAAATGGGGGTGGGCGGAGTGATGTACCTGGAAAGTAACGTCTGTTCCTTTGTCTAGCTGAGGTCTTTGGCTAGCCGCGATGGGCGCCTCCAATTTTGGAGATCATGCCCGGCTCCGATGGCCATGGAGGTGGCCGCCAAGTCCGGCCAAGAGCAGAGTCAAAAAGCCGGATTCACCCGTTGTTTTGTTTTGCGGAGGAAAGGGGCGTTTTAATATGTAAAGTCGCAGTGTGCCAGATTTGCATTTTGACCTTCTTCTTTTGATGTCGACAGACCTACCATCCGGCGTTGTCGTCTTCTTTTCCATCAGAATGGTACGATCTTTAGTTCAACCCATCTTTGATTGAGCAGGCACACGTGTCCTGAGGGGTCCTGGCCTGTTCGACGCTCCACGCCGTTGAGGGACCCCTATCTCTCCTTCCAATCGGTCGACTCGGGCCATTGACAACCGCTGTGGACATCTTGCCTTGCCGGCATTGTACAATGTGGGTTGCTGCGGCAGACCGTTTCCTGTCAGTTGAGCTTGTGTAACCTAACCCACCTCGGAGGCACCTGAATGTTGCGCAGGCCGATCGAACCCACACGATGTCGGGGCCACTCCGACATCCTTGTCAAGGCCTTCCTTCTTCAGGTTCTCAAGACGTAAACGGTTCTCTGTGATTGGAATAACAATATCAAACGAATGGATCTCCTCTATCCATCATGCTATCCATCATGGACGAACCCGGCCTTTCTCAACAAAGAAGAACGGTCTCCCACCTAGGGTTGCACTTTTCCCACTTGTAAGTCCATGTCTTTCCCACATCAAGCCTTTCCGCAACAAGCGTCTTAAATGGTGGACGTCTTACTCTACCATCATGGCACACATGTATCGCGGCCCATTCCAGCTATCCATGAGAGTAAATAATTTCCTTCTCGATCTCGATTCCAATCACCTCCAGTTCACGGCGAAGTCGAAGGACCGATCAATGCCGCCGACACCCCGTCGCACTTGAACAAAACTACGACTCACCTGATTCATGCCGCCCACCACTTCACCGCTTTTAGTACAGATCGCCACATCGACAAACTTGTCGACACTATCCTTCTTTGCCCCCTGAGGACGTTGCGGATTAGTCTCCCGCCGGCCGACGAGCATGAATAAGAACGAGGCCGCCGCACCGCAAAAAGCAGTCGATCCCAGCAAGGGAACAACAATGATTCAGGTTAAAAGTATGGGGGTCAAAACGCGTGGCCAATTGCCGGCCGCAAGCCATGAAGGCATTACCTCTAGACCAGGTCGGAAGTCCAACCCACTGGTAGTCCAGCCGTCCTCCTCATGTCTCTCTTCGACCAACCAGTGCATGCTTGTTCTCTCCTGAGCTCGCAAGCCTTTCGTCTTGACCCAGTAGCGATGCAAAAGACTGAGATGCTCCAGAACATCTTCTACTACGCAGTAGTCTTATTCTGTCAGTCCAATCTCACCAACATCCATTGGCAGTGTGCTTCTATGTGTTTTGCTGTACGATGTTCGACTCCAGCTCGTGATATCCCGTACATTGGCTCGTCCGTATTGCACGCATACCTGGGCAGCTCCACAAAAAGACATGAACGAGGCACTTCTCGGACAACCCCAGGCCCCTAGCACACTGGGCCCAAAAGCGACAGTGATGAACTGAACACGTTTTCCGCTCTCGAGAAGGCTCCCAAGCATCTTCGAGAATACACAGCCGGAGTGAAGAATAGTCTTCTACCCATGTCCAGTGTTCCCCAAAGCTTGGTTTCTCAGGGATGCTGAGGACAAGACTGGATTAGTCCGACCGAATGTTTCCGCGAAACAATACGGCCTGACTCTTTAGGTCGTTTGGTACATAGTAGTCTGTTTCGGAAGCTTTTGTTGCTGGCGTGGACGTTTTCCATCTCGTATTCTACGCGAAATCTTCCGTTGCAATAGCGATTGGACACATGGAAAGTGAGGATGATCTGGTGATCGGTGATTAAACAGCATCGGTCTGACAAAGCTCGCTCCTACGTCGTCCACCCGATCGGGTCCGTAGCAATCTATCTGCTGATATGGTAATTCTGTTGGATCTAGATGCTGCTGTGGCATATCGAGAATTGAGCGGTTGCTCTACTGCCCCGAACGCGAATGTGTTTTTGGGGTCTCGGCCGCCCGTAACCCCCTGGTAGCCCCTTCCATCTCGGTCATTCGGGGCTGTAACCATGATCAGAGGCACCGAACTGTAGTTTTTCATGGCACCAATTCTCACAGGCTCCGGCACAGGCTCCGGCACAGGCACATCAGGAATGGTGCGCATTGGGACGACCCTGAACGCAGCGCATACCAAAATCTCAACACGGAGATATCGTGTTGCTGGGGAGATCTTGACAATCGACCTGAATCAGAGTATTTCGACTTAGCTAGCTTTCAGACTGCTTGCTGGCCATGTAATTTGACGCGAAAGTAGGAAATGACAGGATCACGGCTGGTCTCAAGTTGTCTGTCATGCTACCACAAGTGACAACAGAGATGACTTCGCCCTTCTGCAGCATTCCTGCAGCATCTCGTCTTCGGGCTTCCTAAGTAGCGACAATCTATGCAGCCCCGACACGAGTGAGGACGCCCTCTTCATGCTCGGGCGAACGCTATTATTGACGTTGTGTTTTCCGAGTCACAGCCTAGGTTCGGATCCCACAAAGCCTTCTCTCTGGTGGTTACCTCCGAGAGCGTCCACATGCTCCTTTTGCCCGTTAAGTAGCGCAGCATCAGCAGGGGTGCACGCATGGTGAAAGGATCATCACTGGACTGGTTCTCCTGACACTGGTCTACACGAGATCTTGGGGTTTTTTTGGACTGCGACCGTCCAGCGAGACCGCACACGACTCACAGCATTCTGCCCATTCAACTGATCGAACCTTATATGAATCATCTTCCGACTAAGATATTTTTTGTCGAAGTCGAATAAGCCATGAAACTGCATATTCAGTCTCGATGTCTTCAAAGGATTGATCTTATGATCTTGTAGCCGAGACTACGTTCTATGGTACCTTGGCACGTTGTGCGGTAGTAATATTCTCGTCAGAATGTCTGCCGATGCAGTAGACTCCAAATAATCTCCTCGCCATCGATATCACTTGACATGTCTCATCCATGACACGCATGATGCAGCTCCGTAGACCGCGATTCAATCTCAACATTCATTATGCTCGATTTTGAATCGCGCGACCCTATGTAGGTTGCCACCTGCGGGATAGGGGGAATGGGGAGAGTAGGCAGATGCGAAAGGTGGTAGCGACGGAGATAGAGTTTGGATCGCAATTTTGGGTGGAAAGGGGGAGTCGAGGATGTGTAGCATACGATACGGTAGTGTACGCATAGCTTGCGTACAATTTCACTATTATTTTAGCACTTGCAACTGAAAATCTACATAAGGGAATAGAGACGGTAATGTCAATAAGCTATCCAGAATGCGCCGCACAACGTTGTGCGGCCAAAGTGACGTATTGTATGTGTGAACAATCGACATTAGATGCCTGAAGTACTTTTATGTAACCTTGTCCAGCCAACTAGGTCTCACTTTTTGGGCTAACATTGCGGTGAAGTCTAAAGTAAATCGGGAAAAATATCACTGTTTCAGCCGAAAACGAT
This sequence comes from Colletotrichum fructicola Nara gc5, assembly GCF_000319635.2. Classification (NCBI taxonomy): domain Eukaryota; kingdom Fungi; phylum Ascomycota; class Sordariomycetes; order Glomerellales; family Glomerellaceae; genus Colletotrichum; species Colletotrichum fructicola. The sequence goes on from NW_027094053.1 coordinate 6,658,663, forward strand.
TCTCCCATTGTCGTCGTAAAGCTTCCAGGTTGCTGCTGTACAGAATAGCGAGTGGACAACACCAACCGACATTATTAATCTAAGCTTTCAGTTCTCATTGAATTGTCTGGAGATGCAAAATTCTTCACTAGGGACACTGATCTTGGGTGTTGCTGTTGCTGTGGGCTGATACAATGTCTAAGTAGGTACATCAAGGGGTCACCACCACACCGACAATCCGAGCTGCTGAGCCCTTACCCCGAAGGAACACTACAATTTTCCCCTTCTTACTGACTTCTTCCTTATTCCCAATCTTTTGCGCCACATAGCTTTAAACATTGTGAAACGCCTGCCTTGAATAATATGCTGGGAATTCTCTGCGCACCTCTCAAGCAGGAATTAGGGCTCTCGAAGATCCCGCTTTCGAGGAATTTTGGGCCCTTTTCTTGGTTCTAGAGTCAAGACGTTGCACCGACTGCTTTGCTAATTTTCAGCGACTGCACTTGAGCATCTTCGAATGAGCTATCAAATGTTTCCGAAGTGCTCCGGGGCTACCATGTGGTCTTTTTGTTCTTCCATTAGATGTTCAAGTTACCATCTCCGGCTCATTTTCACTATAAAAATGTTCTGCCAGAAATAAGGATATCACTGGCTCTTACCGTTAGATACCTTGCATTTTCCTTTTCAAGTTGCCATAACTTAATTTAAACGGTTATGTCCAGGCCCTCACCCGTACTTCTACCACATTATGTATCCTCACCACGCACCCTGTGTGGAATACAAGCGGCAGAGTTGCAACTTAGTTTGAGCCACAAGCAACACACTAATAAAGGAATTAAAACGTAAACAGGTCTGTTTTTAGTCGATATCCTCATATCTGGGCAGAATTCCACGTGTTAGGAGTCAGATGAAAGATATAACTCCCGACGCGAGTTTGCTCCAATCCTCTGCGAAATCAAAAGTTTTGAATCTCATAAAATCCAAGTCAACAATCCGTGGTTGATTATTCGAAGGAAAAACCTTCTAAGTCCCAAATATCACAATGCTTAATAATCTTACAATCCGAAGTGATAACATGTCCTGTGCCTTTTACCTTTCATAACTGTTTGAAAGTGCCTTCATATCCGTAACGCTTGCTGTCGTTCTTTCCTGAACACACAACGCACACGTCTTCATATAATCATGTTCTCTTAACAATCCTGCGATGCCTTTGTGGTGTATCATTTCCCATCAGATCCGTGAAACCAATATTCATGAATCATACGCTTCACCGCCTTAAACCTTGCGATAAGGATCCGAGACCGAGGAGCCGCGGCTGGCGTCGCCAACAGGGTTGAGGGGGATCGGGGCATGCACACCTCTCTTGTCATCCTCTACCACAACTTGACGAGGCTGGCGACTGCGACGGAATTCACTGATAGCAGCAACCAGAATCCAAGCCACGCCGAGAATGGCGGCGAGTACAGCGTAGGCGATCTTGAATTCTCTGGGGGAGTTGGAAATGTACAGTCCGAGACCACCGTTGATGATGCCGAGCGGGATCAGAAGACGGCCGATGATGAGATGCAGGTAAGACCAAAATTGGCGACGACCGTACTTCTTGAACTGCACGTGATGGATGTAACCGAAAATAGGCTGGAAGAAGAAAATGGCCAGGAGGACGAGACCGATGATAGGGTGAAAGTTGATGGTGCTGATCTCGAACTTGGGGAAACGTCAGCAAGGAACATCGATGATGAGGGGCATGAAAACACTCACCAGGCTGGTGCCACCAAGTCTGACCATCTGAGTCAGCTGAATACCCAGGGCCGCTGCTGCGATGTAGAGGACGAAGCCGGCCATCTGAATAAGAGCATGCACGATCCAGCCAAAGCGTCCAGGGACGAGTCTCATCGCAACCGAGCCGACGGGAAACACGATGACGAAGGCGATCGTGGCAAGAACTCCGTGAATCCTCCGAATGTGCATCGCTTCTGTGATGTTGAAGCCTACGAAATTGCCAAAGTTTCCACCGAAGCCATTCCCATTGCCGTTGCCATTTCCATTTCCGTTGCCGCTACCCGGGAAATTTGGGAATTGTTGGGCCGTCGCTATTGAGGCTGGTATTGTGTTAGTAGAAGCTACCATACGATTAGAGTGACCGGAACTTACCCAGGGCCACAAGGCCGAATAGTGTGAGTGTCGTCGTGCTCATAATGTGTCTTACTCTTTTGCTTTTTCTGCTAAAAGACCAGTAGATTCAAATATCGTTTCTTTCTGTTCACCAAGAAAAGTTCTGCAACTTTGACAAGATTGCAAGAAAGCTCAGACTCGAAATAAAGAAAAGAAGTTGGGAAACATTTGACAGGCGGCGCTTATCATTTAACAAGACTACCATGGCGGCGGCGCTATCTTGTCTTGCAAATCCACGGAGCTGTGCTTGGGGATGTGCGAGCACGGCCACGGAACGGTGACCGAGTGACCGACGTGGCCGACAAGCCAATGGCTGAGCCGCCGATTTTCAGATCTTGGCACCTGGGCAGCGCGCACGACCTACGCGTGATGGTGTCATTGGTGGCCGTGACAGAAAGCATGGCTCATCTGCAGCGCAGCGGTGGTCGATCCGAACTTGTTTCCTCCCAATGTCTTCCTGTCGAACTGCGGGTGCGTTCGAGGCGTCAAAGAGGATGCCAAGACAGGGATGCCGGGTGTGGCTGAGAGGATCTGAGGGTTCAAGCCTTCCTGTCTCTCGCGAGCACGTCCTCATCTGTTCGTGTTCGTGCTTGTGCTTGCTGACAGGACAGGAAGGATTCTGACAATTTTGTGATAAGCTGAGGGAAGCAGGGTTTCATTGCTGAGTGAGCTGTTTTACAGCTGCCAAGATTGGTCCGTCTGCGGGTTTTCTGTCTGTTGTGATGCCTGTGCATGACGCGGCCGCGAGGCTCGAGTCAAATTGATGTAATGAAGGGACCCTGTGGTTGGTGAAGCCGTCGTTGCGGTTGTGCATGAAACCCGGTTCCTGCAGCAGTCGGCGAAACGGAGCGTCGATGGTCTCACACTGGCTTCTGTTAGTGTCTTTGCCGCTGGTTAGCTATGTGTCCTTATCACAAGCAGTTGGGGGATCGACGTTGGGATTGACCCGGGACGCCGTTTGGGTTCTTTGATACATTATGCTGTATTAATCTGGCGGCGGCCTAGCCACACATTCATGTCTAACTACCTCACGATGCATCGGGTTCATCCCGCTGAGCGCTCGCCAGTTGGCTTTGCAGCCCACGTTTTCCGACCTGCATCGCCCGTTCAATCTCCCGTTCTTCCTCCCGCAGCCGAGCCTTGCCCATTTCGAGGCTCCGCTGCTGCCTTCGTTTCTGTTCCGCGACCTTGTCCTCATGCTCTCGCAGTGCCTTTTCTCTCCGGTCCCTGGCTTCTCTAGCCTTCCGCGTAGTCTCATCTTCTTCCGCGGTGGTCTCGCCCTCTGGTGGTGGGTCCAGGGTCTGGATGTACGCCTGAATAAGAGGATCTCTTACTTGCACGGGCAGGGAGATGTATCTGATGTCAACCAACAACTGTGGTGGCAGACGCGACAGATTCGTCTTGTTGTTTAATGCAGAAAGCGGTAATGACTTGAGAAGTGTGGCGAGGTCCGTTTTGAGCGTTGCTTGAGGCATCTTTAGACGATTGATATGCTCTCGGTACCACTTCTCGCGGTCTTTGTCTTTGACGTAGGGGTCCGTCATCGCCGGTTCCTTCCGATATTTCCTCTTGAACTCCTGCCAGTAGAGCTTGGGCGATGCCTTTTCCTGCAGTAGTGCCATGTAGGGTATCCGAGGGTCCTTCTTCTCTTCCTTTGCCCGAAGCTCTTTGATCTCTCTGATCTTGTCCTTGGACCACTCCTGCCATGCGTCCTTCCTTGCTTTCATCGTATTGAGGATTGTGTATCTCGGATCCTCAATGATGTGACCGTCTTCGATAATCTTCTCCCACGTGTTGTACGGGTTTATGTTGAAATCGTCCAAAAGATCCCTGAACAGCGCAACGGCGTCCTCCTGCGAGAACTCTACGCCCTCCGCGCCTTCGGGCCATTCGTCCATGTTTCCGTCATCGTATTCGCCGGGGTCAAGTCCGTACGCCTCGCCCATTGCTTGCAGTTGGAACGCAATGTCAGCCTCGCTAAACTCCACCACTGCGTCATCGGCTGCTTCTTCCGTGCGCTGGCGCTTGGAGTTGTGTCCATCCTCGCCGTCGTCGCCCTCAGCCTCGTCGTCTGTGACTTCGACCTCTTCGTACTCTGAACTGTCGTCATTGCCATCATCGGGCAATCCTTCACTGACTTCGCGAGGCTGTTTTGGTTGCGCCCCGGGAGTTCCCTCCTTGGCGTCCGGACCTGCGCTTGCGATGCCTGCCTTCTCGCGTATCCTGGCCTTGTCCAACTCGAGGATGCCAGGCATCAGCTTCTCGGGGATTCTCCAGTAACTGGCATTCTTGTCCGGGTTATAGACGAATCGGCGACTATACTTTGTTTCGACAAGAATCCAAGGCTCATGTCCGGGTATAGGAGTCTTTGACTTGGGCTTGTCTATGGGTTCCGGACGCGGGCGCCCGTTGTCTCTGCCCCCTCTACCCCCGTGACCGAACCCGCCACGCTGCGCAGCGGGTGGCTGGTTCTGCGCATTGTACTGCGCCAGGTATGCATTTGCAACGTTCGGATCGGAGAGCTGCGGGATCGTCTGGTATTGAAAGAAGCTCGCGGAGGCGGACGGCGGCGCGGATGTTTGAGGTGCAGCGGCAACGGCGTCGGGCGCACTGGGTCTTGTGTATGTCGATTCTTTCGTTTCGGCGTTGTAGTAGTACTTGTGTCCCGTCGGCGCCGTATGCTCAGTCCATCCGGGCAGAAGAGGCGGCAATGGAGCGGCGTTATCTGACGGCTTGTATGTTGACCTGAGCATGTTGAGCAGCAAGGCGCGCAAGCGCAGCGAATATGGTCCCGATGTTGATGAAGAAAGCGATTGTTGATTTTTGAAGGTTGATGGCTGCCCAGGAACGAATCAGTGACGGCGAGACGGCGAAACGTCGGGTGCCGATAAGATAAGGTCGCCTTGGAGCTGAGGAAGGTACGGATAGCTCAGCTAGCTGCCCCAGTGACCCCTGCATCTCCGAACCGTCGCAGCTCGGCGAGTGACCAGCTGTCGGATTCTCCCAATCAAATGCTGAACGCCACATACGCAGAGCACCCCCCTTGATGTTCGTACCAATTCGACCAAACTAGGGGACAAATTGGTCTGGAGGATCTGCAGATTGATCAAGTGACGGTTGATAGTCTCTGGCGCTTTGCTTGCAACTGGAGTGTCTTTACTGCCGTTTCTGTCTCCGTCTCCGTTGTCTCTTTCGTTCACTCCTGCCTTTGTCTGGTGTTGTCGATGCTCAACAAACTGCTTCGCGCCTGCAGAGGGTGACTTTTCACGATGGCGCCCGGTCGTTCTGCATCAAGCGGGAATGCTGCGGCATCCGCATTCTCTCGTTTCTGGAAGGTATGTTTGCCTCCAATTACAGCGAGTTTGCTGGACCTGTCTAACTCGAGTCTCAGAGAACTCATGCGCCAGACTACCTAGGGTTCGCGATTCTGCTTGGTACCTGGATGCTGGTAGGCCACAACGCGACTGGTTGCGCCAAAGAGCTTGTCGTTAACTTTGTTGACTCAGATGCTTGTCTTCCTCGAGCCGTTCCACCGCATGTTCTTCATTAACGATCTTCGCATCTCTTATCCCCATGCAGAAGTTGAGCGTGTGCCTGTGTGTAAGTTCAACTCAATTTCTCATCTATTTGTGTGGTGTAATTGACCAGGATCGCAGACATGAACTTTGTTTACGCCCTCTTCGTGCCGCTGGGCGTTCTAATTATCTACAACCTTATGACGAAGGCTTCACCTCATAAGCATGAGGTTACCTACTTGAGCCTTGGTATCTCCGTCATCATGACCTCCTTCATCACAGACCTAATCAAGAACGCTGTTGGCCGACCAAGGCCCGACCTTTTGGCAAGATGTAAGCCTGCCGCTGGCACCAAGCCCGACCTGCTTGTCACCATCGACGTCTGCACAGAGAAGGCCCATCACCTCCTACATGATGGTTGGCGGTCCTTCCCCTCCGGTCACTCGTCCTTCTCCTTCGCTGGCCTCGGGTTCCTCAGCATTTTCCTCGCTGGCCAGCTGCACATCTTCCGCCACAACAGCGGCGGCCGTGATCTGAGCCGGGCGTTGATCTGTCTGGTGCCCCTACTTGGGGCTGCCTTGATTGCCATCAGCCGGTGCGAGGATTACCGACACGACGTTTACGACGTATGCGTGGGATCTCTGCTAGGATGGGTGGTTGCGTATTGGAGTTATCGACGACACTGGCCTAAGTTGACTGCGAAGGAATGTCATGAGCCTCATCCATACCCAGGTTCGGAGCCAAGGGCAGGCTGGAATCGACTGCGTGACGAGGAGGAAGCTGGGGATTCACGACCCGACGTAGGCTATGAATTAACCCAGCTAGACAGCCAAAGACGCTAATCACAGCAAGTAGGGTCCGCCGTAGAGTTCGAATGATACAGCATCACTACCAACAGCATCAGCATAGGCATCGAAACAGCGCCAGCCAGCAACGCATCTTCTCACCAACCTTTGCATTGATTTCGTGCATCCCTGCCTTGGATTACTTGCGTTGCCTTTATTGCCTTCATCATTGTCATTGTTGATACTATCTTCGCCTTCCTCGTTTGCGTTGCGCTTCCATCATATATCTGCCTTCACGGTTTGGTCTGTTGAACATGTCACATTACTGGATACATAGGGATACCATGGCTACGCATATGCACTGGCATCAATCAGCCTGTCTGGGGTTTGGGGCATCAATTCTATTGGTACATCAGGGTAAAGGGCATCCATCACGCCCAATCTATGTTTTGATTCTCATCATGCCATTATTTGTCCTCCGTAGACTCATCCTTCGCCAAGTCGTGCTCCTTCAGCAGTTCCTTGATCTCCTCCGCTGTCCAGAGGCGGTGGTAGATCTTGCCATCTTCCGTCTGGCCGACCGTGGCGAACTCGACTGTGGTGGTCGATTAGCAAACGAAGAACACCATGCAGTATTCGAAAAGAACTCACGCTTCTCAGCACTCAACTTTGTCGAGTCCATGGTCTTGCTCAGAACCTTGACCGCCATACCGCATGCCTCCTTCAGGGTGCAGTCCTCCTTGTAGTCCTGCTTGAGCAAGCTCTCAGCGCTAGCTCTGTTCGCACCAACGGCCGTAGCCTTCCATCCACCGTAGTTGCCTGAAGGGTTGCTCTGGTACAGCTGGAATTGTCTGCGGGGGTCCCAGCCGGCGTAGATGAAGGAAACACCGAACGGTCTGAGACCACCGTGTTGTGTGTAGCCCTGCTTGAGGTCGCAGAGTCTTCGGACGAGCTGTTCGCAGGGGATATCTTCGTTGTAGGTGAGGAGGTATCTTTGGGCGGCCTGGCGGGCATAGTTGATGAGAATGTTGGCATCGGCCGTCATACCAGCAACGGCAGCAAGCATGTTGCTAGAGAAGAGGTGGGTAAGTTAGTTGCTGCTATCGTAATGCCGTCCTCCAGAGAAAAAGAACCCAGGAAGCAAAGTTACATACTCGTTGACGATGTACAGCTTCTCGGCGGATGTGTCTTGCTCCAACAGCTTCGACGTCACCTTGCGCTCTGCAGCAAGAACGATTCCGTCCTTGGCGAGGATGCCAATGGCAGTGCCGGCGTGGGAGATGGCCTCGAGCGCATATTCGACCTGGTAGAGACGGCCCTCCGGCGAGAAGATGGTTGTCTGGAGACATTGTGTAAGTTTGCTGCTTCACCTTTCAATCGGTAGGTCTGCGGGCATAGCAGAGCAAGGGAAGAGCGGGGAGGGGCCTTACGCGGGAATCGTAACGACGAGACATGGCGGGCGACTGGTCAAATTGGCATCAACAGTATCCGGGCGGTGTATTTGCGGTGGCAGCGGACTCGGGGTGAGGCCGACGAAAATGGATTTGTTGTGCGGCGGAATGTGTTGTTTGTCGATTGGCAGGGAAGGCTGTTGCTTTGGGTGCAGCTTGAAGCTCCAGGCAATCGATGCACGCGTTAGCTCCTGTATTGCGCCCAGCCAGCCTGGACCCCAGCTGAGGTAAGAGCCAGCCCGGTGCAGTCGGGTACTTTCCACTTTGTACCTCCATTTGAGAGCACTGGCCCGAGCTTTTGCCGGGCGCCAGGTGAGCACAGGATTCTTACCTCATCGAATGATGGCTCACCGAAGTGGAAGCTCACCGAGGCGGGAAGAACATCAAGGTGTGACGCCGGGCCAATCTGCCTTAGGCAGAAATGATGCCCCCCGCCATTAGCAAAGCGCACGGCTCGGCTGGCGAGCTGCTCCTTCTGCACCTCAGCGGAAGGCCCAAGCCAGCGGTGCTGATTTGCTTACCTAACAGCGCAAAGAGTGGAGGCGATTCGGCATTTTCCCTCCAACCTCGCGCCGTTTTATCGCATCGACCGCCAGCCCACTCACATCCACGCCCGTCACCTCCACCTTTGCGCAAGCTCCCTTCTGCTCTCCCACACAACAGAAAAAAAGCGGCACGCGAACACCTCAACGCCCACCTCCAGACTCTGATTGGGCTGTCGCGAACTGTGTCGCGCGACTGCTGCTTCTTCATCTTGTGCTCGAGATTCTTGTGACAGACCGCTTCAGACAGGATCCGCGTGGCCGGCGCTCGCTTCTCGCGTTGAGCAACAGCATCCGGGGCATCTGTCGCGGCGCGTGGTGGATGGGTCACATATCTTTAGTCCTTCTCGCTGTCGTGAAAAAATCAATGCATGCCTAAGAGAGAACACCACTGCTCCTTTTTGTACCAGCAACCAGAGTAGACGGAAGCCCAATCCTTCAAGCCATACCTACCTGCCTCTCCCCCGCCACAGCCGACCGTTCCTACCCTACCTACCTACCTTGCCTTAGCAAAGGGAGACGCACGGCAAGAAGCCTTCCCGCCGTCGACAAAGCGAACATGTCCGGTAAGTACTGCAGCTTCCGTCGCGCAGCCCCGCCCAAACAGCCAACCACCCCTCGCACCTTTCGCACTTTCCAAACCCCCAATCCCTCCTGCCTGGTACACTTCGCGTTGCGCCTCAGCATGATCATCGACAGTCACTAACAGATATGCCACGCAAAGGAGAACCGGAGCCTCGCCGCTCAGTGCGCGCGACCAAGGGCCAGCACACCAAGGCCTTCGACGACCAACCGATCGAACCTCCCAAGAAGCGAGGGAGGAAGAAGAAGCAGGAGGAGGAGCCCGAGGAGGAGATTATCCGTTGCGTCTGCGGCGCGACCGAGCAGGACGGCGACTCTGAAGAGCCCTGGATCGCATGCGACAAATGCACTGCGTGGCAGCACAATGTTTGTATGGGTATGAGTGTCTTCACGGAAGACCTCCCTAAGAACTACTACTGCGAACAATGCGCTCCACAAGATCACAAGGAGCTCCTGGCCGCCATGTCCAAGGGCGAGCGCCCCTGGGAGGCCCGCCGCAAGGCCTACGAGGACGAACAGAACGAGAAGAAGAAGAAAAAGAAGAAGGGCGGCAGGGCTGGCAAGCGTGCCAGCGATCCCAAGGAGGACTTATCGCAGGACGCCAGGAGTAACAAGGCAGAAGACTCTCCCGCTCCGTCGGAGACCAAGGAGAAGAAGGAGAAGAAGGACGGCGCAGCGAAGCCGTCCACCGGCAAGCGGAAGGTTCGCGACGAAGAGAAGGATACGAAGGTTGGTAACAAGTCGTCCAGATCGCAAGGCCAATGTGCTGACTTGTTACTATCACAGGCTTCCAACCAGAAGATGCGCAAGCTTTCCGAACCCGAGGCTGCAATCGTCAACTATACCCCGCCGGCCGACCTAACTGCCAAGATTACGGACCTCCCGGACGATCGCAAGGGCTCTGCGCAGCTGCTTCAGAAGGCCCTCGTCGGCGTCCTCACCGCTGCCGTCAAGGACAAGAGTGTTACTTTGCCCAAAGATGTTACTGTTGCGGCCAAGGCCGAGCGTTTGGCTCTCGAAATCGAACGTGCGGTTCATGATACTCACGCCGACCGCAGCCACTACGCTCAGCAGGCCAGGGCACTGTACGCCAACATCAAGATCAATGCCGACTTGACCAAGCGTCTTTTGAAGCGCACCTTGTCTCCGCCCATGCTGGCCACCATGAGCGCCGACGAACTGGCTACCAAGGAGAGGCAAGATGCGAATGCGCAGCTGAAGGCCATCTCCGAGAAGCAGTCCATTCTGATCACGGAGGAGGGACCTAGGGTGCGCAGAACACACAAGGGCGAAGAGGTTGTCGAGAATGAGTCCTTTCAACAGTCTGACGATGCTCGCTCATTTATTAGGAGGCCTAGCGCTCGAGATGGTGAGGCAAAGACAGATGGGGAGGCGGACCCTCATAGTGGGCTGCAAATTGACACGCATGGCGCTCGGCACTCGCCCAAGCATCCCGACTTTGACATCAACAAGGTCTTCTCGAGCGTCAAGTCTCCCACCGGAGGCCATATCCGCCGGCCCTCGGCGCCGCTCCACGGACCCGGCGTTGATCCCGATGTTGACAGACTGCTTCAGGAAGAGACGGACTCCCCGCCATACTCACCCACGGACGAGACAGACCCGGACGTGGTATGGCGAGGCCATGTTGTCATGAGCTCAATCACCGATTTTCCCGCAGCGGCCAAGTTTGTCGCGGGAGCGAACCTGGCGAACACCATTGGCCTACCATGGACGAGTTTGATCCCCAGGAGGTTGACGGTAGCCGGACGCATAGATGAGCAGAAGGCGATAGAATACCTCTGCGGTCTACGCTACGCCGACCAGACCGACATAGTGGTCGTGGCCTTGTCGCCAGCTTCTGAGGCGTCCCGGGGCGACTTTCAGCAGCTCTTCAATTACTTTGTAGGCAAGAAGCGATACGCAGTCATTGGGGATAAGGGCTTGGCCAACGTCCGGGACACGTATCTAGTTCCCGTTCTGCCAGGCGAGGGCAACTTGCCCGAGTTTATGCTCAACTTTTCGGACAACGTCGTACCGCCGAAGCGGACAGAGCCGATGCTCCTGGGCGTGTTTGTGTACAGGAACAACCCGCGACAGGCACAGCCAGTCAGCGCGACCAGGTCGCCGGTCGCGAACTCACCCACGCCGACCCAAGCTGGTTTCCCGGCGAGGCATCCTTCGATATCTGGCCCGGCCTTTTCGCCGACTGTTCCGCAAGGACCGTTTGCGCAACTTGGTCTTCCCGCGACCGGTCACAACGGCCACGCACCGCAGCATCCTACGCAGGGCGCGCATCAAGCGGTGCCTCCGAACCAAGCGCCGGCGGGCTACACCGCGGCAAGAGGGCCGGAGGCCGAGCAAGACAGACGCCAACGTGAGGGCCAAGCCCTGGCTCATGAGGTATTAGGTCCCTTGGTCAATAGCAGGACTGTTCCCTTTTTGATGCCACATGCTCATGCAATGACCCGGACAGAATGGGAAGTGATCAAGGGCATTTACGACAGAGACCCGAAAGCCAGAGAAGATTTACAATACTTGAGCCAACTGCTCGAGAAACAGCAGCCTGTCAAGGCCGGCGACGCTCCTGCAGCCGCGGCGCCTCATGGAGTTGCGCCGTCAGCATGAGCGCGCCGTGTTCATGCGTCTCCGGAGCATGCAACAACTGGCGTCTATGCGGCTGCCACGGTACATAGTTCGTTTGGAGTTTTACTGTTTGAAGGACAGCTTCTACTTGGGTTCAAGGGGTGGAGATACCATTCCCAGCGAGGGAAGAGAGGCCTGGAAAGGCAGAGGGTTTTTTTTCTTGCTAGTACTGTTACAACTATCAATTCTAGGCAAATGGTTCTATTCCGCCAGTTTGAATGTGAAATGTTGACGTGTCAGAGTCGCCGCAAAGCCAAGTCGACCGGTGCCATTTCCAGGCTTGACACTGGCTCAATGCTGTCTCATTGGATGAAACATATCATTGGCTGTAAACAACAGAGTTGCGACCATAGCGATGAAAGACCATCAAGAGACAATGCCGAAAAGACCGTGAAGACGATGAAAGCTTCGAGGACTCTCTGGGAGACCCTGCCAAGATGTCTCATCTCGGTCATCTCCAGCGCTGGGGACGTAGCGAGTCAACAGCCCGGCAAGGCGTTGTACAGTCTCCATTGACTCACTGAAACGGACGATACACTGTGGCAATCTCCCACCTCCCGATGTGCTCAATGCTCAAGCTTCCCTGCTCTAATTCCCGTTACAACCCCCGCCCTTTCACTGCCACCTGGCTGTGCCAAAAACCAGTCGCGTCTTCAGCCACAGTCGACAACATACTAAGCTCCAAGCTAGCTACTGGCTGCTCTTCTGCATTTCAAGCCGTCTTTGCCCCACATACATGACGACAACTGCTACATGGGGATCTTTTGGAGCAGGGAAGCATTAGCAAACAAGCAGAGAACAAGCATTCTATTTAAGGCTGCGCGCCGACTGGGTCCGGCACCGCTTTTCTCCTTTTGGGGTGCATAGGGACCATCGCTGTGCATAGGTTTTATAATTTACGTATCCCCATTTCAGAACGCTTCGGTCGCTTCTTTACTGCAACTTTCCTCATCTTTCTCTTTGCTACTTCCGGGTAACAGCACGATTGTTTATGTCAGTCAGCCGACGTGACGTCACCGTCATCATGTCCTACTTTCAATAACTCAAACGCTGACATCGAGATAAAGCAGATTTTCTTCACACCGAACCAATATCACCACAACACGAACATCACAACACCACGATGGCTTGCGGATCAACTTCTACCGGCCTCGTCAACCGCAACGGCCCTGGAAGCGCAGCTTCTTCCATCGTCGAGAGCATCGTCAAGCCTGCCGAGGCCACCGGCGGCAAAGCCAAGTGTTTCGAGGTATGTACACGAGAACAGATGGGCGTGGTACTCGGCGAAACCCTTTTCGTGGCCCGAGGGCTAGGTAGTGCAAAGTTCGCTGCCCGTGCTTCTTTTTGAGTAGCTCTAGATGTTCGATTTGCTCTCCCTCCCTGGCCTGTCCTCTGCCTCTGGGATACCCAGTACCCTCTGCTTTCTGGGCTTCCTCCGCCCCTCTTCCTCCTCTTCAAAGGCCGCGCTCACGGCGAGGGAGAGCTAAGGGTAAGCAAGCAAGTAGGGGGTAGGTCGGCAGGCAAGGAGCAGGTACGGAGCAGAGCACTAGAGAGCATGGCAGACATCAACACACAACAATAGAATACTGTACTAACGTCGAATTACGCAGTGTGACGGAGTAGAATGTTGCTGTATCCCGTATGTTGGCCCTATTCGACTTCATTTGCATCAGCTGACGTCGCTTTTTTAGAATTCCTTGCACTGTCATGTAAAGATGACATGTGACCAGACATGAATCATGGAATTGGACAACATGAGAATGCTAAATTGGATCGATGATACCGTTTTCTGGAGTCAGTAGCCGTGCGGAACTTTGTTTAGGCGTAATGTATAAAAAATCAAGACCATTTGGGCTTTAATTTGTCTTGCACTTTCGCCTTGCATGATGCCATAGATGTGGTTGCATATCCACGCCTCATTAACAAACATATTGAGATCTCTCTAGTGTTACAAATAAACTGAGACCAGTCTGGAAACTGCTCTCATGCTGACTTCACGCCCAGGTTTTTAATTCGAACACCGCAAGTGGCCATAAAACTGCACCCGCAGGCTCCGGGCTCACGGCCGAAGACCCGGAAACTACCGCCCCACTCCCGGTCCGGGTGCCCCATGGGCAACCGCCGCAGCCTGCGGGGTGCTTGCCGGTGACCTCCTTGCTAAATAAACCAGTGCTTCATTATGCATATAGTGCCTTGCATTCCTATCAAAAGTTAAAATTTCTGAGCAACCCTCCCTCACTTCACTCTTCATCATCCTGGTGTCTGTAAAGACTCAACCTACTCTCAATCTGTCTATTCTCCTTTCCCGTCTCCTTCTCGTCTCCTATCGTTACTATTATTATACTCGTCCTCCGCTCAAGAAGCTGTTCCATTACAATAGCATAATTCACTCACGATGGCGAACCCTGAATTCAACAAACCGACCATGCCCGTCATTACTGGATACGATCACATCTGGAGGGCGTATCACTTAGGTGAGCAAGACGAGACTTTATGGTGACCGCAGAGTTCTTTACAGAGCCGAGACTGGGCTCTTGCTATCAGGCCGAAACACACTAATTTCTAGCGTACAGCCCTGTTGAAGCATTTAGGTACACCTGGGAGGCTGTTCACCTTTAGTACGAGATCCTGAAGGATTATCACGATACTTCAACGATACGTGAGTAAGCCCGTATGCAAACTATGTCATAATAGCGAAAGGAAATTTTGGGACCGGCACCGAAAAGGAACGTGAAAATGACGAGGACAATACGAAATTAATGTGAGTAGCATTGCTGTTGAGCTCCTTGATCACATCATCCGGCCTCCTGATTATATAACTTAGATGCTTTCCCGTGCCACTCACTAAAAGTAGACAGCGCTGAGTAAAACGCCATGACTGACATCTAGACTGTATAGTTGGAGGGGGCCAAGCGGACGTCACAGGCCGGCCAGGATGACGGCAGCCGTGGCGCTATGCTTCCCTCTCCTCGGCTACTGTTGCCACGTTCTGCCGACGCTGGTGTGTTCCTCACTTCCACTCAGGATGGGGATGCGCCCAACACTTCCAGCTGCACCACTAAGTCCCCTCAGGTTCGGCCCCAGTCCCAGTGCGACATAGCAATCGAGACCGCCTTCCTGCCGCACCAGCGCATCCATATGAATATCAGACAAGGTGCTGTAATACTCCTGCGATGATGAACAACGGCAGCAAGCTGCCAGAAAAGATAGGGTTCATGAAAGTACAGCGGCAAGAGGGCCTGTTGTCCAATACGAAGGGTGTTGGGGGTGCACTGGAGGCGTCCCGCACCAATTTTCGGGTACTTCATATTGTAAAAAGGAGGTAAAGGGAATATACGATGCAGCTGCATGGGATCAAAGATGGTATCGAATAAGTTGGGTCGCAATGAAATTGCGCGTGTTGGAATCTGGTTATTTTACTGGTATAGGCAACTGCCTAGTCAGCCTGACATAAATTCATGAACTGCCCTCCGGGGCCTTCTTGTAAGTTAGCTGCGTTGTTCGTCACCCGCGCGTGTCCTCATGTGATGTTTTCCATATCTGCACCAAGTTGGCCACCATGTCCAGTTACTCTCGCGAGTAGTACCTTGAAATGTGTCAACTTTGGATGCGTCTGGTATCACACCAGCTCTCCAGGCAGAAGAGCTCCTGAAGTCTAACTTGGAGGTTGGGGAATACCATTATGCGCCTCCAGCCTCGGCGCCCAATGACAGGTTCTCCTGCCAGTGTCGGTGCCACATTCTCTTCCATGACTGCAACATATGACTTTGGCCCATGTCAAGGTCTCCGACAGGATTCCAAAATCTCGTCTGTTGTCCGCTCGAAATACTGTGGGATTTCCCCCTTAGCCGTAGGATACTTGTTTCTAAAGGTATGTTCTGTGCGACTTTGGCCTTTGGGCAAGTAGTGCAAGAGATATTTCACAAGCTCTTGCCAGGGCCGCTGAAAGACGCAGCCACAGCATCGCTCTCCTAGTCGAGATGCATCTCTTTCAAGCTCGCGAGGCACCTTTTCTTAGCCTCAATTTCCTTTTCCTTGGCGTCATGTAACCGTTCCAGGGCCGTAAGTAATTTTCCTCAGTATCCTCTGTGCGAGGTTGGACGCCTGAAGCCTGCTGTTCGGGCACCGGGCTCTCGTTCACGTTCTCATAGGGTACCTCTTCGCTCCCTCTCTAGAGAAACATGGCGTCTGCGGTAGCCCAAACCTCCAGCTCGCGTGCCGTGGCTGCCGCCTTCAGCTCTTCTGGTGACATCTCTCCATCTACAGTCGAGCTGATCACTTCCGGGACTTTGGGGATCTCGATGCTGCCCAAACCTTCCAACAGGCGCTTCGCCTTGTCAACCTGAGCACTGATGGCCGCCGTCTCCGCTCTTGTTCGATCGAGGTGGGATTGCATCATCGCAATGGCAGATTCGCGGGCTTGGTGGGGTCGGTATTCGTTGAGGACGTGGTGGAAGTTGATAAACAGCGTTCTGAGATCTTCGACCTTGGCTTGGCCCTGCTACGGTCAGCGGAGGTCGGGCGTGCGGGAACATGGCAGAGGGCTTACATCGTCTGGCGTGGTGGCCATGACGCTGACCAGCTCGAGGAAATTCATCAGGATGGACTTGGCCATCTTCTTGAGCTCAAACGCACGGTCAAGGTGCTTGCCGTCCTTCTCCTCGGGTGGAGCAGGGGCAAGTCGCTGAATCTCGCCCTCTTCCAGCGACGGTAGTTTGTCGTCAAGCTAGACAGACGTTAGCTTGCAAAGAATGCGACAGCCGTGAGAGTCGCAATTCACAGTATAATTGGCCCCAAAAACCTTCCACGTGCCAGAAGCTGGCTCGGATGGGGGGTTCAGGTTGATGAGCTCCTCTGGAATATTGGGTATGCGCGGCGGCAAGTCCTTGACGTCGACGCCATCCTTCTCAGCCTGGGCCTTGCGCAGGTCCTCGATGCGAGCCAACTTCTCGGGTGTAAAGTCCTTCCAGAAGGGAGGCGGGTTCGGGAAGGTTGCGGCCACCGCATTCTGCGATGGCTCCTCGGGGTTGTCGGCCATGTTTGCGAAAGTCGAGCGAGGTTTCTGAGTCGGCTTGGGGCGTGGGATGGATTCAATGAAGCGGGGTGGTCATTGTCTTGATTGTCTGAGAGACTGTGTCTGTCCACGTGTCTCTGCCTCTAAAGGCGGCGCAAAGTTGGAGGGATGAAGAGTGCTTTCCCAGGTCGACAAGGTTGGCTTTCAAGGAACGCGACTACCTCATGGAGCGCGCAAACAGGTCCGGCAGGCGCCCGAGCCACCAGGGTAGCGTCGGTAGGTCTTTCCCCCCATTCAGCTGATCTAATCCGGACGTGGCTTAGCGTCACCTGTCCCACCTTGTCAACTCCACGTCCCCAGCAGACAGCTGCGCTACGTCGCTCTGGCGATAATTAGCTTGCCGAACGATGATTTCATCCCCTTTCGATTCTTCAACGCCAACAAGCCATTGAGCACTCCCACCCTTATACCCGGCCTCGAAACTTTCCTGCGCGCTCTCAGGCGTCAGAAAGACGCACTCCTTTCAACATGGCCGACGTTCGTTCCCTCCTCCGTCAGCAACGCGCTGCTCGACGAATCGAACATCCCCACGCGGCATACTCAGATGCGGGCAAGCTCCTCTGCACACTCTGCCACGAAGCTATCAAGTCCGAATCTCTTTGGGAAGGCCACCTGAGAGGCCCAGGCCACGCAAGAAAGATCAAAACCCTCCAGCAAGCTGCATCGACCACCACAAATGGCTCGGCAACCGCGGACGCCGCCTCATCCAACAAGCGAAAACACGACTCGGACGAGGATATGGCAGAAGACGAAGACATGGCTGAAGCTGTGCGGAAGAAGAAGAGCAGGACGAATATGAGCACTCCGGCTCGCTTGTCCGCTGGCGAGGCGGATCGCGACCTGAAGGACGTGACACTGACGCCTCCGTCGCTGACTCGCCGGACATCGACAACGCCCGTTCAAGGCGTCGAGATCCAAATTCCCTCCCGACCTGCGACGCCCGCGCATAAGGACGGCAACTCATCCAACTCCACCCCCCTCAACCAGCCTGTTGGCCCATCACCACTGATCCCTCGAGAGGCATCGCCCACACTGGCGAGAACGAAGGCGCCGCCCCAGCAAAACGGTACGGCCGCACCGGCTGAGGCTGCAGGCCAAGTGGATGAAGATGAGTGGGCAGCCTTTGAGGCGGATATTGCAGCTACAACAGCGCCAGTGTCAGAAGACGCGGTGATATCCGCCCCGGCAATGACTGCGGAGGAACACGCAGAGGCTGCAAAGACAGAAGAGGAGGAGCGAGAGAAACGCCGGCTTGCTGCGGAGAAGGACCTTGAAGACGAGAAGGAGGAGGCTACGCGAGCCTTGGAAGAGGAATTCGAGGATATGGAAGAGCTCGAGGCGAGAGTCAGGCGGTTGAAGGAGAAACGCGAGGCCCTGAGACACCAAGGAGATGCCGGTTCCGGTCCCGCCTCCAGCACTGTTGTTGCTGCCAAACCTACTGAGGCAGATGGAAAGGAGAATGTAAAAGCGAATGCCGAGGAGGAGGAAGAGGACGATGACGATGATGAAGACGAGGATGACTTCATGGGCTTCCGGTATCGCTCATGACATCCGGCGTCTAGTCTGAAGTCGTTGCTGCCAGGTCATAAGACGGCGAACAGGTGTTTTCAAGCGGAAGGTCAGGGCGTCTTTTTGGTGTATAAATACTGTAAATTACCTTCTCTTCGGGTTGATAACATTGACGTCCTGTAATGCCTATAGGCACTTTGAGAACATTCAACAATTACTTGGCTTGCGCCGTGTTCATATGCTGATTCAAATCAGCGTCTGTGAGGACGGGCTTAGCTGTCAGGATACCAGCGGACTGTAGTGGTGGTTGAACATACCGATCTGAACTCCCAGATGAGGAATCGTTCTTGCTGTTGTTGGAGTGTAAGCCATTCAATAACCTAAACGCAGGCCACGCTAAAAGGGTGAAAGTGCAGAGATGGTCAGTAACGCCCTCATCTCATGTGCGACTCACATTGAATTTCAACCGACGGGTCTCAAGAACCTATGCATTACTATATCAAAAACTCCATCTATGAGTAAACATTACTTTTACAGGTATCCTCGGTCGTGGGGAATTACAATCGCCGACCCCTTATCCCCTTCCTACATCACTTCTTTCCAACAAAAAAGACAGACAAATGCAACCGTGGTACAGTTACTAGATCAGAACGCAACTGCCGCCGTCGGTGCGCGAGGGACATGCGCCGGAGCGGTCGAGGCCGCCGTGCTCTGGTAGACAGTCGCCGTGACGGTGTTGTAAACGGTGACAAAGGCCACAGAGATGGGGCACACCGAGTTGGAGGGCTCAGCTGTGAAAGTCGTCGTGGCGGTGACGGGAGGCTGAGGCGGCGTAGTAGGCTTCACGCAGTGGGTGCCGTCCCAGTGCTCGCAGTGGTGTGTGCTCGTAGTCGGCTCGGGTCCAGAGCTACTCTCCTGACCGCCGCTGCTCTGGGAAGGCATCTCGCTGTGGTGAGAAGGCCCAGGCTTGTCGCTGGTGTTTCCGGGCGGGTGTGTGGGCTTGACGGACTCGACGGTTGTCTTGATGGTTGTCGCAGAGCCGGTGAGGGTGACTGTCGTAGGCTCGTAGGTGTTGTTATCGGGCGTCTCTGACGGGCTATCACCCTCACTGGATGTGGCAGAACCGCCTTGGGTAGCTGCAGCAGAGCTGCTCTTAGAGTCGGTAGAGCTACCGTGATGAGGCGGCTTGGTCTCAGAGCTACCGTGTGCGTGAGTCTTGGTTTGGTCGTCGTCTGAAGGAGGCTGCGACTTGGTTGTGACTGAGCCGCCAGGCCTTTCGCTGACAGTCTCGGTGCAGGTGACTGTGACCGTCTCAGGTGGAGGGGCAGAAGAGCCCTGGCTGACGTAGAACGTCTCGGTAATCGGTGAGCGGGTGACGGTGAGGGTGAAGGTCTGGGAGGCTGTGATAGTCTCTCTGATCACCGGAGCAGTGGCCTCAACAATCTCAGTCTCAGTCTTGGCA
This sequence comes from Colletotrichum fructicola Nara gc5, assembly GCF_000319635.2. Lineage (NCBI taxonomy): Eukaryota > Fungi > Ascomycota > Sordariomycetes > Glomerellales > Glomerellaceae > Colletotrichum > Colletotrichum fructicola. Next base: position 6,678,377 of record NW_027094053.1, read on the forward strand.
GTCGTAGTCGTAGCGGTGGCAGTGACTGTCACGGTGCTGGGCTCCGGCGCAGGCACACACGGGCAGGTGTTGGTGTCTGGGTAGGTGCGTCCCCTCAAGTTCTCAGGTCTGGCAGCGGCAATTGCAGTGAAGGAGAGGATGGCCGCGGCCACGACGTTGCCTTGACGAAGCATTTTGATGGCGAAGTGAGAATGGATGGGTACCTAAGGCAAGCTGAAACTTCCAGAAGAGGGTCGGTAAGACGAAAGGATAGCGTATAAGCTGCTGCGAGGCCGACTGGTTGTTGAAGGCTTGCTTGTTTGTTTTGTCCGAGTGAAGCTGTTGCTGTTGATGAAAAGAAGTCTCCATGAGGAGATAAGACTTCTTATATGGCAGTCGTTCAGTTGGATCATCCTCAAGGAGTATACAGCAGGCCTTGACAGCCTTGCTGAGATTCATGATTATCCATCATGGTGGAATGACGCTGCCCTGTATTGCGACCTAGCGCTTGACGAACAGCAATAGAGCTTGGCACAGCTTTGAGAGAACAGGAGACCAAATCCTTCAGACGGCCTCAAGAGGGATGTGAAAATTGCGTCACATTTCTCTCAGCTACTGTACTGTCGCTCACTTGAGCCTTTGCCTGGTACCAAAAGAGTAAACCACAGAGCACTTGGGGGCAAAGCAAGGGTTTCACAGAACCAATAGTGTGTGTGGTCAAAACGTCCCAAGGGACCAGGGAGAAAACAATATTGAAGAAGATCAAAGCACCGGTATTGGGGCACACGTTCCAAGGGATGCTTCCGCTTCCACCCTCTGGCCGATGAGCCGATAAGATGCGGCATACGGCACCGGCATCTTCGCACCGGGGACGACCACGACGATGGCGACGACGATGCAATACTGATGGATCAATCTATTTTCCGGTGGAGATGGCTTTGCCAGGACAGAGTCAAAGACCGTGGCTCCGATCGAGTACGTACCAATAGGGTGTTCGGCGGTTGTCCGGTGCAAGAAAGCGATGGCCAGTTCGGGATGTTTGCAAGGTCCAGGTTCCAAAGGCTTTGCCGGGTCTCTTTTCCAACGGTCTGGAAATCGTCCCAAAGACTGCAAACTCGATGGAGACCTCGGCGCTGGCCGTCCCGTCCCGCTGTGGGGCCCGTCATCTCGGCATCTCTGATTCTCCGGGCTGCCGAGGCCGACCGCCTGCCCAAAGCGGGACGTCATTCCATCCTTCGCAATCTTGTGTTTTCTGCCAACCGCATCGCAATCAAAACACACGCCATCAATCAAGCATCTCGAGCCTAGCGTCTGGCTATCGTACTGCAGCACGAGGCTTTGGTGGCATAGCTACGTCCATTCTTTTTACATGCGATTTTCTACTTGAAGTAACGACCTCCGACTTGCGCGCGCGCTCCCGACTGCTGCGCCCGCAACCACGCAACCGACGACGATTACGGCGACGAGGGGCAACCGGATCACTCGATCGTGATGGGTGCTTGTGCGTCATGCCTTGGGCGGGGGAACAAGGACGTCTATGACGAGGTGGGTTGCGTTGCACTTCTTCACCCACTTGACAGGGTAGTATGCAGCGGCGGCTAACTAGCCCTCTTTTTTCTCCCCTCTCCAGGACGAAGAATCACGACTCCTCTACGACGATCCGAACAACGTACATTATGGAAGCTTTGGCGAGCAGAGCGTAAACGGTCAGGAGGACCCGATGGAGGTGCAGCGAGAGACTGAGGCTCTGCAGCGAGTTGTGGCAAAGACATCCGAGTACGTACTGCGTCGTGCGTACTGCGCACTCCCCTCCGACGACGACCCAAGCTCCGGGACGGCGGGCTTGGTCTTCATGTCCCTCCCAGGAATGCTAACATCGGTCTTCCTAGCAACATGGTCGACATCTTCGAGATTGCCCCGCAGGATCACGCACATCGACCTGCACCGACTACGTTTGCGTATGCAGGGCAGGAAGCCCGCATCGTACGGTACCAGCACTTGTTGTCCAAACTGGATTCCAAGGATGAGACCCCAACAGGCGTCCAAGTGGATTGGCTTCCCCAGGAAGACGACACCATCGAGATGCAACGCGGCGTTCCGACCGTCAAGACAGAGTTGGACAAGCCCCTGGTTGGCACATTTGCAGATGCAGCGGCGGCCATGGCATGACATGCGCCAGGTCATGAATCATTTCCCTTGCCCAATATCTGCTCCTGTTTTTGGTCCAGTTTTGCACTGCATTGTTAACCCACGGCGAGAGCGGCTATGCGTTTCCCCTTTTCTGGTTCTTGTATTGCTACTAAGTTTCGGATTGGTCGACATCGAGCCCTGGGTCCTGTCGGTATTACGGCAAACATGGGACGGACAGCTTGGAGTGACGACATTTTTTGCCCATGCTCTTCTTTTTTACCCCCTCGATACCCCCTCTTCGAATGCAGGCTATGCACACACAAACTCAACGCTTTTCAACCACAAAAAAAAATACCCACACATACACCCATAGGACACCCACATTCTCTCACATATCGCTTCCTCTTCACTTTGTCAATCCCCTGTATTGGTCTGCCACCCCTGTATAAAACGCCTGGGCAACAACGAGGTTATGAGGAAAAGGTGGACACGATGGGCCCCAGAAACCCATGACTTAATCAATGAAAATTCCCTCCATCCCACTTTGGCGGCCCCCTGGTTCGCACCATGTCGGGCCAATGACTGCGTCTCGAAGATTCTTCAGCGGCAGGCCATGGGTTGACTAGCCCATTGAAATATGGCCACGTGCACCTCCGGCTGATGTTTACCTTTTCTAGTGTGGACCCTTTGGCAAGGGATGTTGCATCCTAGTCTGTTCCATGGTTGGAGGCGTAGCGTTCTTAGCCTCAATTCGGACCAGCATTCGAGGCTGGAGGGCAGGTTACGTCTTTATGGAGGGGAAAACAGGAGGGAAGCACTTGGAGGCTCACATATTCGCTCTGATGCCCGCCATTCAGGGTTGTGCGGGAGTCTGTGCGGTTCCCGAGTCTTATTGGCGGAGATGAGACAAGGAAATGGTGCCTTGAAGTGAAGTGGGATGGACGACATGAAGATGAGGGGTGGTTGCTGCGGCCAGATGGGGCGGCCTCCCAGTCCCCGTCCCAGTCCCAGTCCATCAAGCCCGATACAACCCACCTCGCTCTGTGTCGCCCGTCTCAGTCTCCGTCGCTCCCACACTAAGCCCTTCTTTTCTGCTCCTCCCGCTCCTCCCTCCACTTTGGCCTTGGGTCAGATGACAGGTACCTGTCAGTGGTTTTCTCTGGGTTATTCAACACCTGCAAAAGGTGAAAGGGGGGTCAAAACCAAAGCCCCGGGGGCCTATTCAGTACCGGGATTGCTTCACTGCGCCTGCCTCTACCACGACACTGATGACACGTGAGAAACGATGACGATGACGTTCCCTTGAAGACTAATAAATGGCCTTTCTCCATGCAGAAGGAGGGGTTAGAGCGAGGCATACCGCGGGCACGCAGCACAGCACAGACGAAAGAATGCCTGCCTGCCTGCTGGACGAAGCCGACGGACCGCTCTTTTGGCCTGGCCTGGCCTGCTTCGCTCTGTAACTTGGCCAGATCGACGCAAGACCATCTGCTGTCCTTCGCCTCTAGTTGACGACATGGCCTTCTCATTCGTCGCCAGAGACCGCTTTCTGCAACGCTTGCTTGCCTGATAAGCACGCCAAAACCTGCTGGATGGGCAGCTGTGCAGGAAAAAGTGGGAGGACCGCCTTCTTCGATCCCCTCAGTCGCGCGTTGAAAGGCAAGACCGCCTCGCCGCTTTGGTGTCATTCGACTTTCATGGTTGTCATCTGTACCTCTTTGGGCCGGGCTTGCGAGGAATGGATTTATCGTCGGCAGAGCATGATCAAGAAACGGTCAGCACCAAGGAGGAGCAGGAGGAGTCGGAGGAGGAGCCCGCAGCATGAGGCGCAAGACAGGTATCCGTTCTACTAAGAGGGGGCCCTGCAAGTTGTCCCTGTCGCCGTCTAAGCGGCGGGCCGGATTTCGCGACAAAATAAACGTAGGCCAGCCTTGATTCTCTCTCTGCTCCCGGCGCGCGCGCACAGAATGTCCACAGTGACTGACACACTTCTTTTTGCGCGCGCGCGCACACACAAATTAATCTTACAGAATATGGCCCATCCTATTGATGATCATGATCCAACAGTAATACAATAGTTGCCAACCCAAATTTTCCACTTTCCACTGTCTTGAAATTTTGCAGAGAGAAAAAGGACCGTCCCGAGCGTAACCACACAGGAGACCAAAAACAAAATGTGAAAAATGCAGCGAATGAACGGCCGTTACGTGGTTGAACTTGGGAAAAACCCCCCAAGCTAGGGTTACCAGGAAAACCTCCTCTCCAGTCCCGCAGTGTCAAAGTCATACCTCTCTTTCCCCCTTCTTTTCTCACACCGGCATTCGACTCTAGGTTCCTTCCCTTTTCGTCGTTGATAGGTATCTCCCGCGTGAAGATCAAGGAGCCACTGATATAATCATATTAGCAAAGGTCTTGCGCGACTCGGCTTACCCCTGAACAACTTTCAACTGGACCCCCCGTCTCACCCGCATGGGACCGAAAAAAGGTACAAAGCGCAATAATAATATCAGAGATTGAACAAAGGAAAAAAAGGCTACAGCAGAGGGGTAAAAAAAAAAGACGACGAAAATCAGAAAGAGGGCTTGGAACATGTCCAACTTACCAATCCTGGAAACCGAACTCCCCCTCTCTATATCGACCCAGCGGCCACAACAACCACGACGATCATATCGTATTTTGTCTGGTCCAATGCGATGTTTGCATCTCGTGGATCTGGCGCTGAACTTCTTGCATCTCGATACTTGTCCGTTCGATGGTCGCCTTGCGGTTTCCCTCGCGGTACCAGCGCTCAATGTCCCTCTGCATCTTGTCGACCCGGCGGGTTTTCTTGTCAATGTCGTAGCACAGCTTGCACTTGTCCGCCTCCTGGATCGTGTCGAATACCAACTTCAAGCCGCACGTTTCGCCTGTCCGGTACTCCTTGTTGCATTGTTGTTTGAACTGACCCCATCTCCAATACCCGCAAGCCCAGCGCGTTTGGTAGAAATAACACATCTTTTTTTCCTCTCCCCTCTCTTTTGCTGGCTGCTCCCGTTTCCACACCCTTTTTTGGTGTGTATCTTCGACTCGGTAGCCTCCCCCCTTTTTTGGTCCCCAAAAAGACGAGAGATGTCGTCTCCGGTTTTCGTTGTTCCGTTTCTTCGTTTCTTTTTCCTTCTCGTCTGCCGGTTTTATTCTCCTTGCGGGCCGGTCCGTGGCTGGCTAGCTGGACAAGGTAACTAGCTCGTACGTCGATGCAAAAGTGGTGGAGAACGTCGTTATGGAGGAGGAGTCAAAATGGTGAGGAGGAGAAAATGGAGGAGAAGCAGCAACGCAACCCGAGAATGGAGTAGAAGTGGCTCGTTTCGGGGTTCTCGGTAACGATATGAAGTCACTGGTGACGGGACTGAAGCAAGATCAAAGGTTTGTTAGCCATCTTCTTATTTATCTTTTCCACCCCTTTTTGGTGTGTGTATTTTTTTCCCTCTGCCTTTCCTCCTCATTCTTGTAGCTCGCCCGCAATGGGCGGTGCCCCCCTCCTCACATCGTCCGCTGCAAATATGCAATTCCATGCAGATGCAATGATGTCTTTTGACATTTGCATCCAATCATGGTGCCGCCTTTTCAGGGGTAGCTTATTTTGACTTGTCAAGGGGATTCAACCTGGACGTGGGATGGGCAAAGAAACATGAACCAGGAAGCCGTCTAAGGAAAAGAAAAAGGTCGGGAAGGGGGGAGGGGGTGTAAACAGAATTTTTGTTGAAAGTTGACTGGACTGACTGTCTTGGTGGTATTATTGAGCAACAATGGCCGCGGGAAGCAGCGGGAAAGTGACAGCGGTGGTGGCAGCAAGTGGCAGGCGGCCAGCAACCCGTTTCGGCAGAGGCGAAGAGTTTCGTTCGCAACCGCGATCGAGAAGTCTCTTTTTGGTGTTTGGCGCAAAGGCGGTTGGGCAGCAGCAGCCGGCAGCAGCAACTTTCCCTGGAATGATCTGAGGGGTGTGATTAGGGGGCGTGCGTATTTGTCTTTTGTCTGGAACGGGCTTTCGAGGTGAGGATGATTCGTTTCTTTCCGTTTTTGCTGTTGTGTCGTCTCTGACGGTTCGTCTGATATTCTCGGTTTCCCCTTTTGGTGTTGTCGTCTTGGGAGAGGTTGCTTTGTCGTTGACGTACTGTTTCTGCCCACGGCGGTCCTTGTCTACACTTCTTCTTTCGCCTCGTCCTGACTGGAGGGGGAATCAAGGCTAACTTATACTTTGTCAAAAAATACCAAGGTCATTCATTGGGGACCCGCACGATGTGTTGTCACGACCGGATCGAACGCATACGTCCAGTTTATCCCATACGTTGCCCCTATACACACACACTACACCACCCTACATTCTACACTACACAACGCACTTACGCACATACATGCGTACATGATGCACATCCCGCTTTTACTCGACGATTGTTCCTATTCGAGATGCTGGAACAAAGAGGGTTCCAATTGTTTCTCGCCTCCCCTTGTTCAATGTACACCTGCGTCTGCGGTCAACGAGACGACTACATCCACGGACCACGATCCGCTACGTCTATTCCGCGAATTACACAATATAGGGGGAGCAAGAAGGAAGAGATGTACATGATATTGCGGTTGGCAACTCGCAGTGGCTCGTCATGGAACCGGTCTGGCTGAGCATGCGCGAGAGTTGTTGTCAAATCCGCCCCTGCAGATACAAACCACAGACATCGGACGATTGGACATGACAGCAGCCGTCCAGTAACGGACTAACCCTTTCCTGCCTTTGTTCCCCTCATTGGCAACCATGAGACGTGTCTCCTTGCTTGCCACGTCGTTGAAATATTCGAATTGCTTCATCAGGGGACTCGACGTTGTCCGATATTTTCTCCACCTTCAGGGGTTTTCTTGAAGGAGGGGAGTACATGATCAATGGGGAGAAGACGTGTTCAATGGGCGATACAAGGATCCGCGGTCGAGAAGAGGATGTGTTCGTCTGCGGTCAAGGGCCGGGGAGAAGAAAGACCACTCTGATGATGTTGGCATGCGTCGGTGATGATGGAAGAAAAGGGGTTGGGAAGAAAAGACCATGATGCGTACCTGTCGAATTCAGGTACGAACTAACGCGTGTGGTGGGTGACATGTGCTTCTTCCCCATGTCTCGTCCATCATTGGGCGCCGATATTCCATGTTCGAACCCGTTCAAACCCCTGGTTCATCTCTCGGTCAATACCAGGTGGTATGGCTATATGGAATAATGGCAGCAGGTATTCTTCCTTTTTCCCCGTTCATGGTCTTTTCAATACCTGTGCCAGCCCGTCTGGGCTGCTATGCAAGGCAACACACTGGCAAGGCGGACGGAAGCGCTCCACTACCTTACGAACATGCGTGTGTGAGTGTACTGCAGAAGTCTTGCAGCTGAGACTCCCAGGAACAACCCTGAAGTTGGGGAGGGCCTCCCGCTGCGGCCGCGTTGAGCGACAGGGCTAGATTAGCCTCCCACTTCGAGGCGAGGCTTGCGTGTAGCCGGGGTGGGGGGCTTCATGTCTTGCCCTTTTGAACTTCTCTGTTTTTCCTTCCAGGATTTGGTTATAGTCCGTCCCACAGGAGACAACTGTCAGCCCATGAAGGCTGGTGGGGGTGAGGAATGTTCGGCCGTTGCGTCCAGAAGCGAAGGCCTTGGCGGGGGCCGTTTGGAAGCCGGCATGAACCGTTTCACTTTTGCTGTACGGCAAGGTTCGTTGGGCATAGCTTCTGCATCAATATCTAGGTGTGTTGGAGAAGAGCAAGAAGCTCCTTCAGAGATGGAACAATCGAAGAAGCCAGCGACACCCATTCGACATTTTTGCCTGCCGGGGGCGTCATTGACGTGACATGGGCTGCAAGGTTGACAAGACCCTCGCCACCGTCCACCGAGACCAGCATCGGCCAAGTTGAGCCTAATTAAGTCTGGGGTTTACCTCTGACCAGGTACGGACGTCTTCAAGGGGGGAGAGAAGTTACCTTGAGATTGGGCACGGACGGACAGGATGATAACTATCCCACCCCGGATGAAGCCAGCTCAACATGCAGCCAACACCGATCTTAACACAACAGGTCCTTGGAGTCTTGCCTCCCGGACCAAGCTTGCTAGAGCCGGAAGCCCGTTTCCTGAGTCCCTGATTGACGAATCATTGAACAAAATGGCCATCCATGCTAGATGCATGATGTGCTTGCCTGGATAGGGATGTTCCTCTTGTCTCGCCTCACCGGGGATGGCCCCCCTTTTTTGAACGGGCCGGAGGCATCCTCTCGTCAATCATGCGGGCTACACTGCGCATCCAGATAAACCGTTTATGGAACTAGGAAATACCGCAGGCCGTCCCCCTCACATGAATCTTTACGCTTATCCTGTTGAGGGTGATCCGTCTTGCTCGCTCGCTCACCGGCCCGGTCTTGGGTTACGGTGGGTGAAGGGAGTCGAGAACGGCCCTGAGGAAAGCCATTTGGGCGCTGGTTGCGGCCCTGGGCAGGGCAACGTGGCGACCGGCCGCTGGCCATGGCCGGATGTTCCACACTGCATTGCATTCGGTTTGCATCAAGGCTCCGTCAGAGAAAGCAAGTGTAGGTACATGGACTCGAAATACATGAATGGCATCCCTGAGATGAACTGCTCTGCACACTCCCCTCCACGGCCGCCGTGCCCTTGTACGCTCTCTCTTTCTTGTCGATCAGGCATGCGGGATCGTGATTTCTCATCTGCTGTTTAGCCTGTCCTCCTCGGCGCTCGACTGGTGGCTTGCCAGCTCCACCGGGCAATGCCTTCCGGTAGCATCCTATTGACTAGGCTGGCAGTGTCCCTACCATCTGCAGCTCACATATTGACAAACGGGTGCGTTCATTGGGGGAACACGACGTCCACTCCCCACGTTAACAGGATCATGAGAGGAAGGTGTAACTAGACGGCAGATCTACGACCGCCATGAGCGGCCGTGGCAGGGCTTTGATCGTCAGGCATAACCTTGCATGAGACAGACAGGATTGTCGAGAAGGGAAGTGCGTTAGCTGTGTGCCTTACTGAATGACAGGCCGAGGGAACATCAGGCTCCCGCGAAAGCGACCTGGCCCAGCCTGGGCCGGAGCGGGGACTTGATCTGATCCTTTGCAAGTATCCATGTCTTGGCATGTGGAATGACATGAACTACGGGCGCGGGCCAAGCGGCCCCGCGAACACCTCAACGTCGGCTCGACCCTTGCGACGGCTATTGGGGGTTCACTAGTAGGGGATTCCCTGCGTGAGCTATCGATGCGTTGTCAACTTGGAGAGCCGCTTACGGAAACGCTTGCGCTCGCGGTTGCGGAGGCTGTCTTGATGAGACGACGCGAGACGCCGTGCTCATACCACCAGTTCATCAACCTTGAAAGATCGGGTAGCGGACCAAGATGGGCGACAACGCTGCCGCCCTGCCCCCCCTCTTTGTGGCTTTGGCGAAACTTCTGCCAGCGGGGCAAGGAAGAACTTTTTGTGTGAAGAAAGAAAATGAGCGTAAACATGGCCCGAAATAGCGGCCAAGCGTAGTTCTAAGGCCGAGTGACCCGTGTTGGGTGTGGAGGTAACAGTCACCGGTGAGGTCGACCGACACCGGCCAGGCTCGGAAGGCTTCGACCTTGACGTGAGCCGGATGGACAAACGGGCCGTTCCGTTTGCCGATGGCAAGATGTCCAGCAAGTTGCCGTTGGGAGAAAAAACCGACGAGAATGCTTGGTGAATATAGGTGAGGTGGTATGGAAGGCGGTATGTCGTGCGACGGGGCGTCCGCCCATCATGAGAAATGCCATGTTACCACTTGGGAACAGCAGGGTGCAAGAGGGCTAAGACGACTCTAGACACTTGTGCAGAATAAAGGCCAATCAGACGTTCCGAGTTTTGCAGGAAAACTCCGCAAGCCAATCCGAGTTTTCGGGATCATGCGAATCATGTGTTGAAGAATCGCTACGACTTTCTCTGAGGCGCGATTGGACATGAGAAGCGAGACGAGACGGAGATTAAGGCCAATGATGCGCACTAGAAAAGCACGTCAGTCGGCCAACCATGGGATCCACGAGACGGCAGGGTTTTGACATCTGGTCGGGACATGGGTCGCTAGCCAAGTGAGCAGAGAACGACGACGGGAAGAGTCGACGTCAAGACAAAGGCCAGGACGGGGTACGGAGCACTGGCAGGGGAGACGGTCGAGGTTGGCCGAGCAGGGTGGACGTGTTTCTGTTGCAGCCGCAACGAGTGTCATGTTGTGAGATGATTGGCTACAGGGTAGCTGCGAGGCGTTGGGTCGGAGAGATGGGCCACACCACCAAAGCAAAGTTGATAAGAAATCGACAACACGCCATGGTTCTCGGTGGTCAAGACGGTGTTGTCTGGAGACCAACATCAAAGTGAACAGAAGGGAGTCGACGGGAGTTGGCAGAATCTGGTGTTAGTGTCTCAGGAAGGCAGGTTGGGCTTCCCGAGGGGCCTGTCCGATGTCAAGGTCGTGTCCGTCTCAATCTTGAACGCCGTGTGACGACGCAGTATTGATGCATTTCGATGCTTCTGAGCATCCAGCTCATGCAGCGGGACGATTGCTGCGGGTCTTGAAGCAGCGGATGCAGCCTCGTCTTGGAGGGAACGCTGCAGCCAGGATGCAAGCTATTTTCTGCTCCTCGCCGTCTTCCAAGCTGGCTTCACCGAATCATCCAACCAGCAAGTGGCAGGATGAATAGTTCGCAGGACTCTGCGTTGTCCAAGCCTGACATGCGCAAAGTCGGCAAAGGGCAAGGCGACCGACATTACGCCATGGCAAGGTACGGACACGGTGACGGGGAAGCGAGTCGCGACGCGATGGCTCCCACACTCCGAAAGCAGTTCAAGTGAGCAGGGGACGATTGCTGTTGTCCGCACGAACTGCCAACTTGGTCAGAGGACGGCGCACGCCACGGTGGAAGGGCAGGGACCTGGGTGTTCGGGCTGGAAGCATGGTTATTGAATTGAAGCCCAAGTGTGCGACTGAGGGGAGTGCGGTGGACAAGTTTTCCGAGGGTAGGCGACAATTTTGGAGTATTTCCGTCGCAAAACAGGCAATGGGTGTGATGAGGTTGTTGACGGCCCATTCGGAGGCCATGTCTCCATGTGCTGTCCGCATCGGCGACAATGTCCACGCGGTACGGTCAGGGGCGAGCGGGCGGGGTATGTCTGGTGCAATCCTCTGCTGTTTTGTGGGCATGGAACATTGAGGATGAGTCAATTGAAGCCCTTATTTTGGGAGAGATGGCTTGTGAGAGAATTGAGGAGGACATGTTGAGTTAGGTTTCGATGGTGGTTGTGATTGAATGAACAATAAGTAAAACTGTGTCGGCGTGTGCTCTGTAAGGCGTTCACATACCTCCATGTTGGTCAGTGGAGACTCCTAGTGTGAGAAGGACAGAAGAACAGGCGGACCAATCAGGGTGCTTGTGCATGATGTTTGCAACGCGTCTGCGTCTGTGTGAATAAGGTTTCCCATCATCCAGACTATCGACCGAAGGATGCGCGAACGCGCCAATTACACGTCCCGATGGGATCTGTTTCTTTTATTATCGAGAATTCTGAAGGAATATCGGGACATTGTTTCGTTTCCATGGAGATATATCCGAATGTTGAAGCATTCATACGAAAGGTTGATGCTATGGTTTGCAGAGATGGCATCCGAGATATGCGATAATGGATAGATGTGATGTACAATGCATAGACTGAGATATCCGAAGTGCATTATGCATCCAATGTGATGACCCATACTGAGTATGCAGCTAATGCATTCTTGCACAACAGACCCACCTGGAAACACCAACCAGAAGCACCCTTCGAGTACGTATCGATATAGATACAGTGTGGGGTGCGACCGTTGACGGCTTCCCTGGGCAAAAAAACAGGAAGCAGGCACTGTGGACGCCCCTACCCGCTGGTGCCGTGTGACGCAGCCTGGAACGATGGAGGCGCAAGCTGCAATGCTGCACCAGCACCAGCACCAGCACTCACTTCCATCTATGCATCTCACTCACTTCCGCGCCTGCGCCCGCGCCTCCCTCCGCCTCACCGAAGCATCCTCCAACCCCCACAACATCACGCATGGTGTTGTTGATCATTCTCTTGCCGTTTCCCACACACTCACTTCCTCATTCCCTCCCTCGGTCAGTGACCATTGTGCGCCGAGTACCCATATCCAGCTCGGGTTGAAGGCACCTGAGATATCTGGACATCACTTCGCCAGTTGGCCTTGCTTGCGACTACGACATCGGTCACTCATACGCCTCGTCGTCGCGGGGTATCCATCTCCTCTCATGATTCCTCCTTTGCTGGCCGCCTTCGCATAAGCGTTTCGGTTGGCTGCCTCTCGAAGCCATCAACAACTTGACGACCTTGCCGCCGTGCAGACATCGGCTACTTGATATCCGCCCGTCTATCGAGCCATCTCAACGGCCGCAAAACCCCGGGCCGTTTGGAGTTCGGCCGGGTCTAGGTCGGCCAGCAACCAACATCTTTTTCTTCTGCTACCGCGCGCAACCAGGCCACTCACACGGGGCCTTACTCGTTTCAACCAGCACCACCTGCATTGTTTCTTCATCGCCTTGATCGGCGCCGTACTTCTCTCATCTCCGAACCCCCAGCCCACGGCGGAAGTCACCGGCTAACCTTGAACCTCCACCGTGACCAACAACACCACCACCACCACCACCACCATCACCCCCCGGCCGTATGCGCCAGCGCTCGCGACTATCTTCGCTGTAGTCTCTTGCCAACAAATACGCAGGACTCCATCACTCCCTCTGGACCTTTCATTTTTGTCACCATCTTGTCTTGCAGGCGACCGAGTCAGCCATGGACGCAATGCACGACGAGATGGCCCCAGAACAGCTCATCCCCCCGACCCGCCAGCTTGCAAACTCCCACCCGCAACTTGGCCATCATGAACTTGACCCTGCGCTTCGCCCACCAACCGACTCCCCGCCCTCGGCGGCCGCTGATGCCCGACCATGGACCCAGATACAGACGCCGCTCCAAGTTCGTGACGACCAGCCGCAGCCGCCACCGCACCAGACCCTCGCGAACTCGTGCCTCACCTTGTGCCGACGGCCGCATCACCCTGCCAGCGTGTTCCTCTCCGATCTCCCCAACGAGCTCCTGCTTCACATCCTCGGCTACCTGGATGTGAACGATCTACTGTCCACTTCGAGGGTAGGCTTCTTCCCCGCGTTGTCGCTTCTGTGATGGTCCTCGACCCTTCGTCTTCGTCTCGTCCCAATCATTACCCTCTCCCCCGCAAGAACTTTTCTGTCCCATGTAATTACACGCACGCTCGCACCACTTGATCCGTAGTTTTTTTGCTCTGTGTTTCGAGAACTCTGCTGATGACACAGACCAATCACCACCTGCGTCACCTGTCCCTCTCGCCCATTCTTCACCACTACCGCCTCCGGCACACACGTGCCATCTTGCCCCCTCTGCTGGCGTCCCCCTCTCGCCCGTCGCTGGCGGAGCTCATCGGCCGCTCCATCTTCCTGACGCACACCTCTGTCGTCTCGCGCCGTCTGGCCCGCTCCCTCGTGTCTATCCGGCTGTCCCGCCGCCTCGCCTCCCGACCCTCGGCCGAGGCTCTCGTGGAACGCGCCGTGCTGCCGCCCGAGTGCGTCCCGGGCTTGAACAAGGTGCAAGTGGCGCCTTCTCTCGTCGCGAAACGGCGGGCCATCGAGAAGGAGAGGGTCAAGGATGGTTTGAGACAATGGGTCGAGGGCGTGTGGAAGGGCGAGGTGCGACAACGAGAGGAAGGCGTCAAGAAGTGGGAGGAGAGCAAGGGTGTCGGGAGGGTCTGGCGACTCCGGCGCTTCTGGGAGAGGGTCTCGAGGGGAGATGGCGTCGGCCTCCGGTAGGCCTGTCGGCGCTTGTAAATGAACTGTGTATATGATTCTGGAGTGCTTGGGCTCTAGGGCGTTAGCGTTCCGCTCTGGGAGCGGTCCAGGAGGCGTATGGTTGTCGCTTCGGTGCTTGCCTGTAATGATGGAAACGATAACGTGTGTCACGATGAATGGATGTTTGATTATCGACAGTTTGCGACGCAAGATAGTTTAGTCGTGACACAAGTAAGCGACGAAAATTCGAGCGTATGTCTCGCTGACCACCTGGGTGGTTGCTATTGTGTAGCAGTGGCTGATGCTTCACGAAGTTCTGCCATGGGAATCACATCTTAGTTGCGGGGATCCGAGACGCTGTTAAGTCCCTGAATTGACTTCAGTGACGGCTTGTATAGCCAGTCACGACTTGAAAGCAACCAGAGGTGCCTCAATGACCTCCAGCAAGCCTTCTCAGCAAGAGAGCTGCATCACATTTGGGCAGAGCCACACCATCCGTCAACATTGCTCGGGAAGATCGCATGTTTCTACCGTGCCACGGCAAACATTGCTTGTCAACTCTTTCCACTGTTATCCTTCTAACGACAATGGCGACAGTTTCTGTCATTGCACAGAAATCGTCGCCAACTAAATACTGTGCGTATCAGCACAGAGAAGCGTAACAACAGCTCGATAGTCAAGTGCTTCAAGCGACAGAACAACAATTGATTTATTCATCATCAAAGGTGGTGCAAAAGCGCCTTAATGGAGATTTTCGTGCCCCTACACTGCAAAGGTGGCCCCTGGCCCGGACTTGGGGCTTTCAGGGGTAAGCATTTGCAACCGCCCAGCGTCGAAGAGATAGTAAAAAGCGCCCACCCAAGACGGTTCTCAGCGACATGGCCATGAGGGCTATGTCGTTTCAAAATTGAGATCAATATCTCTCACCTGAGTATGAGTTGACCCAGAGAACGCGAGGTGAGGTAGGCATGAATGATGACGGACTATGCTGCTGGAATGGCGCCAAGACCCCCTGAGCCCTTGCACAGAGAACTCCTACCAGCGCCAGGCGGGTCTTGGGCACATTCTGAAGCTCCAGAAAGCCAGTTCAAGTGACAAAAAGAAAGCAACCTAGCTTCAGATATGATGATTGATGATATTTGTACTCGTCTTTGAGATTGCCTACAGTCCAAGACCTATGAAGCCCGTTGTAGGTCTCGCACCTTGAGGGCATAAAAGCCAAGTGCCTAGCCGTGCTCTACAGGGTGCTTGAGATGGATTTGAAAACAAGTTAGCAGCAAATAGGGCGAGTCTCAGACACTGCAAACTAATGTACTCCTAGGCCCTCAAGGTTCTGGACATTTACTTCAAGAACAGGGTCCCGTTCGGTGTCATCCGCGTTCCTTATTGATGTTGTCGTACTCCCGGATCTTTACGCTTTGCACATAATTTGTTGTTGCCATTGCTTGCTTTCTCAACGTCGTTGCGAGTTGGAACGAATTCTAGCACGGGCTGTCTACTTCACTTGCTAGCACGCTGTGAGCCCGGTACCCGTGGTACGAATCTCGTCATATCTCTCACAGCCCGGTATGCGCATACGCCTCGAAATTCTTTCCTCGCATCTTGCAATAGTATCGGATTCATCCGAGTAGTTCCGTAGATGCTTCTGCAATCTCGGAGCGTGGCGACTTTGATAATCAGGCGGGAGCGTTGAAGTCGCTTTCGTCGGGATAGGCCTCTTGTGCTAGGCTCCATGGGCTAGCATGTGCTTCAGAATACTGGCATTATAATTATGCGGTGTCTACTCCCTGTTGCTCCCCGAGGCGAATTTGCTTTCATTGATGGCAGCGTCCGCCACAGATGTCTCCCTTAAGCCAACTGGTGACATTGTGGTCAAGACAAGGGAGCTCCTAATTCCCGTTTTTAATTCAGAATGGTTCCCGGAGGCGTGGCACGACTTGACAGGGCTCAAGACGCCGTGGTACATGACTTCCGTATCTCACCCTGCCACTGCCGTTGCGATGTCTAGGGGCCATGGTTATTGTGCAGCAGGTAAGCCATTTGCCTAGATACACCAGAGAAATACCCCTAGAACTGTTCAAATTCGTTATCCATTAAGAGCGTATTGCCAGCCGGAAGTCTCCTCCCACATTTCCCACTGAAGCTGTGACATTTGACCCAGTCCAGACTCCAGAAGCTAGCATACACACAGTGCATGTACCTCATTCCTATCGCCTCTGGTATCCCTCCCTTGCGTGAGGTCCTTCAAAGGCCAGATCTCCCCGTGTCTCGCCCTGTAAACTATCGACTTGCTCATTGATAGCGCGTAGTACCACAGGCACTGATGCGGACAGTCTACGTCTTCCCCGTCTGGTTCATCTTATCGACACTACCGTCGGCGAATACTTCGCCTCCATCGTTGCCAAAAGGGTCCAATTAGGTGACATTCATCCAGTCGTTACGCGGTGCTCTTGCCGGACAACCAGGGAAATAACCTTTTAGAAAACAATTCGGCATTATCAACGTCAAACCTCAATATTCATCAAGTTTTCTGAGACCTTCTTGGCAAACATCGGAATAAGGTTGCATGCAGGCACAAAGATCGTTGGTCCAACGTCAACTACCGAGACAGCAAAGCGGGAGCGCCCGCGGCGCCGAGATGTTGGTTCACTCAGCGAAGAACAGTCGAAGGGCTAGCGGCAGAGATTTAATGATGCCGTACATCTCGACCGATGCACGTCGACTTTGTCGATTCGGAGGGTGAACGATGCCATATGACGGATATATCAAGGGCCAGAGTGCCGCTGTACGATTACAACCCGCGTCCTGTTCGTCACGTCCATCACGCCGCCCTACAAGGATCGTATCACGGCACAATTTATGAGCTCCGGCCCCTCGCGAGAATTATCCGAGGCGAGCAGAAACGATTCCTAACTAAGCTCGATGAAGCGGCAGGCTGACTACTCTAGAAGGAAATCTGCCCTTTATTGCGCCTTCCACGACGAGCTCATTCTCCTTTTCCAATTATCCGGTTGCTACCTCTGTCAATGCTGCTGTTCCTGTCCACCTCATCGTATCTTGCAGTGTGCCATAGCAGGAGATCACAACTCCTCCCTGTCTGGTGTATGGATGTGCAGGTCCCGGGGCGAGGCGGCATCAACTCTCGCGGTGGACTGGGGCTGATCTTGGGAGGACTCATCGGAACGGCGGGTAGTGTTCGGGGATGCAATTTGACCGGAACGAAGAAGTTCACCGTCAGCAGCGGTGGCGGAAGAAAGAGGGAGCATATCGCCGAGGTTGTTAACGTCCTCTGGAACTGCCGGTCGCTCGGCCTGCTCATCCCGTCCTTCCTGCTGGAGTTGTGCGTCCGGGGCATCGACCTTGACGGATTCCACAGACCTGTATGAGACTTGATTAGGTGACGGATGAATACGGACAGGAAATGACAAACATCCAAAAGGCTATCTCCTCGTCGAGTTTGCGCTTCTTCTCCAGAACAAGCTGAAGATGCTCCTTCGCAAACCGAAGCTTGGTCTGCTTGAAAGCCTGCTCGTGCATCGTAGCGGTGTCGTGATACTTCTGGACGATCTCGCTATCAATACGGACCACCTCTTGAGCGTGCATGATGGTGTCATCATTGAAGGGGTGGCAGGTCAGAAGTTGGTGCATACCAGCCTCGTGGTCCGCGCATAGTCCCGGCTCTCTGACGAGATCTTCGGCCATCGTGAATGCCACAAGACGCTTTCCAGAAAAGTAGAGATCCCAGGTTTGGTTGTATCTATTCGTCAAGTCCTTATTTAGGTCGTCGACGTCAGGGGTTGCCATCGTGGGTCGACTGGTGTTGACCTGTGTGGGAGTACGTTATGGTAATGAAGACGATGATGAGGCGGAAGAATGGAAGAAGGTGGACTGGCTGAAAGGACATTCACAACCTGAGAAAACGACGAAAGGCGCGTTGATGGAAAGTTCTGCTGGTGAGAGGTGCGATGGTAGGAGGTGGTGGATGGCGTGTTAGCGGAAGGAGTGTTGATCGGAGGTGCCTTCTACATCTAGACTGACAGAATACGCCAGGAACCCACGGCAAATGATGGCTCGAGAGCTGACGGGAGGGGCACCCGGACAAGGCGAAGTAAGAGCGAGTTCACCACTTCAGTCATACGAAATCATGAATAGGATAACAAATCAGAAATCGAATTGCTGGACTGCATGCCTTAGTGAACAAGCAAGACATAGGCAACATAAACTCCGTGACTTCCCAGCTATGCAATGCCATGTAAACTATGCTGAACAAGCATTCCGCCTAAACGCCGAAAACTACCAAATCCTCTTCGCAACCATTTCGTACCGGTAGACTCCGTTGTAGTCACTTTCTGGGGGCTTCTCTGCCTTTTGCACACGTCCCTTGCCACCCTTCAGTCCCTCCTTCTCGTCCGCATGAATCCACCTGCGCCTGTCCTCCGTCACCTCGATATGGCCGTACCCGCCCACACGCTTGCCCTTGGCATCGTAAGACTCGCGCTCCTCCTGACCCGTTGCCACCAAGTGCTCCTTACGCTTCATCTTGGCGTAACGGTTGCGAGAGTACCGCAGGAGGATCATGCCCAACAGGAGTTTAATGACGAGCAGGACGAGGAAGGCGATGAAGAAGACGACGATCATTGTCACTGCCGCGATGACGTCGTCGCTGGTCCAGGACCACCACGAGCGGGCCTTGACGCCGGGAGATGCGTACGGGTAGCCGTAGACGGCGCGCCCCAGGGCGTCGCGCAGTAGTGTGTCGAGGCGGTCGAGAGCCGCGACCATCACGGGTGAGGATGGCGTCGCAGATTCGACTGAAAGCGACGTCTGTGTTGACTCGGGAAGTGGAGTAGGAATTCTTGTGGATAGGAACATGTGATATGTCTGTACCGATGCCCGGATAAAGAGACACGAAAGGGGGATGACAGCAAGGCCCAGTCGTCGAGTCAACGAAGGCGTGACAAAGGCCTGGGATGGTGTTAGGTTATGATCAAAGTTTGGGAAGGGGGCAAGGCATACATTTGTGTAGTAGTCCTTGCACAGGATATCGAGGATACGGCTGTAGAACGTCGGCTTGATGTTGTTGAACTTGTTCACGTATGCATGCTTGATGGTGTCCACCAGCATCTCGCTGCCAATGACAATCAAGAAGGGGGACAGGACCTCGCCAGACCACACCCAGGATGGCAGCACAGTGAAGCTGAAGGGCAGGATGGACGGGCTGTGGAGAGGCATGGCGCCTCCACCCATATCACTGCCACTCTCGGAACCAGCGCCAGGCACAGACAGGCCGCCGACTTCGACTATGTTACGCATGCCGATGATCAGCAGCATTATCCAAAGCTGGAACCGCTCCACAATGTCGGCACACGTCAACTGGAAGAGGTTGTCCTTCTCAAACCGCTTGAACACGGTGCTCTTGATCTCGACGAACTGGTTCGAGATCATCAAGGTCAAGAGTGCGTTGGAGTATGAGTTGACAGCCACGTTCAGCGTGATGACCTGATAGTACAGAGATACGGAGTGGATGACGTTGTAAACGAGGGCCAGAACAAACATGCCCATGGGCAGGAGGACTTTGGAGCGACCGGAGCTGTTCCTTGATAGAGTCTCGGAACTGAACAGGCACTCGAAAATGTCCTGCCCGAGGGCGGAAAGCAGGCGATCGCCGACCTACCATTCCGTTAGCAAAGGTTGTCACGTTGACGTCCGTAAGTTCCCTACCTCGAGGACGTTGTAAATGACATAGAGCTTGATGCCATCCTGCGCTCGAATGAAATGATACATCCGACTGGCGTCCAACTTCATGAGAAACAAAGAACTGCACAGTATTACGGCTCCCTGTAGTAGATCGGCCTTGTGGAATGAGGACAAGTTGGATGGGATCGACTTCGTCCTTCTATGACGAGCCTGTCGATGTCCGGACATATGCGTTTGATGGTGGCCGGCAGAGCCATTTATCTTATAAGTGACTCCATGCCCGTTACCATTCATCTTTACTTCTTGCTCGACAATTTGATTGCCGTTTGTCTCCGAATCGATGTTGATTGTGGGAACGTCGCTTGAGGATCTAATATCTGGGGTTATCAAAGGCGTGCCCCGGTGCGCAGGTCGGCTTTGGCTCCTGTCACGGCTGACGAGGTGATCGGGGTCTTCATGCTGGGCCGAGGAGGTAGCTCTGGACCTGGGTCGTCGGGCTCTAGCCCATACTCTACCCAGTCCATGCCAGACGTATCCGATCATCCAGCGCGCTTCCTTCGCCGCGAGATAGCCCCACCACTTGACCAAAACGCCCAAGGCAATGCAGAACCTCATGGGTAGAATGGTGAAATTGTAAAGCCAGGCATCGAGACAGGCCAGAGCCCCGAAATAGAGGGTCCGTTCGAGGAAAGACGGCAGCAAGAGAACATTTTTGAGTCTTTCCCACTTGACAGCATATGACTCGTATGGAATATCATTAGTATGTGAGTGATGTATGTACAAAGGACTCGGTCGTTGGGCTGCCAGTTCTAGCTGTAGATGTGTTGGTATAGACATGGGCGGGAGGGGTATCGAAGGAGGCAGAGGCGAGGGCGGAAAGGGGTCATTTCGGGGAGCTTTGGATTGCTGCGATGACGGCGGCGGCACTTGGATCTGGGGTAATTTGGGCTGGCTCGTCGTCTGCGTCGGGGGAGGCAGAGGGCTGATAGCGTTGAAGTGGGTTGCCGCCTCGAGATTCAGGGGTGGCGGCCGAGCAACGGTGTAGAAGGAATTCCGGCGAGGAGAGGTTGTTTGAGACTGAGACTGTCTTCGGTTCGTCGGGGGCGTAGATAAGGTCCTTCCAGAGGTCGGGCGGCGCCATTCATCGTGATGTCGCGACCTGCTACCACCGTCCGTCACCGGCCCATTGCGCCGGAGGGTGTCCGGTTGGCTCAGGATCGACTGCCGAATCGCTTGCAGCTGCTCTGATATGTGCGCCGGCCGGTCCCCATCGCTTGCTGCGCCGTCTGCAACAACGGCAACGGGCAGAGCTTCTGGATCCTGCAGCTGCTGCATTCCCGCCACAGACAACCTCCTAACATTATCGTGGCTCTGATTCTTCCTCATGGATGCGGAACTAGACCCGGCTCTCGCCCGTGTCTTCTGCTCTGCGCCCTCCTTGTGTTCGGCATCCTTCTTCTCGACGGCGGTCGCAGGTTCGGATATGGAGGAAGAGTTGGAGGACTCTTGCAGCTCCGGCTTGCTGTGCGTCGAGGAGGCATCTGACGATTGCTCTTCGTCGGAGTGACCGCCGGGGATGGTAGGAAGTGTCGAGGTAGGAGGTGCGCTCGCAGAGACGCTGGGCAATGGTGGCATGGGAATGTGCGAGACTCTGATGTCGCTTTTCGTATCTACGGCATTGCGGTCGAGTGGCAGGCCGTCGGAGGGGAAGGCTGGCATGGCCGGGAAGGCCTCGACGGGCTCGGCGGTGGTATCTCCAGACGATGCATGGTCCTCGGCCTCTCGCACTCGGTGTTCGCCTTCTGCCATTCCCAAGCCCTTCACTGTGTTTCGTGGTCGCGAGGGATCGGCTCCATTCGCTTTTGGCCGTCGGGGGTTCGTTGGTTCGCGGGAAAGCAAGGCGGACACGGATAAACGAATGAGGTAGTCCGAGGTATTTGGATCAAGGATTCGGTAGGTCGAGGTCAGGTCGTGTGCCGCACGGGAGTGAAGCGACGAAGCTTAGCCTTGCAGTTTGCAGTTCTTCGCAGGTTGATGGAGTGGGGGGTTCAGGACACACCAAAGACACGCTTTCGAACATTGAACGCTGAAAGTGTGCTGCCCAGCGGGAGGATCTCCAAAAGGACGACTGCGGATTGGACTGGTGATTGGCCCGGCGGACGCTCAGACAGGGAAACCTGGGCAGCCACGGCAGAGGAGAGCACTGTGGAGCACGCTAAGGGAGATTTGGATCTGACCGTCTGAATGCGCTGGACAGGTCCGCTGGGTCTTCCATTCCTGCCCGTTGGCAGTGGTCGCTGGTCACCCACTGAGTGCCTGGTAGGAGTGACGTATCACACTGGGCGGAAAGAGTCTGTGCGCGAACAGCAAGCGATATCGATAGGAGCGGTCTGAGTCAGCACGGATTTACGGATTTACCATCAATACTGGCACACTGGGAAGGTCCCGTCCCAGTCCTGGCTTTCAGCCTTCACCTTGAAAAAGGCCGACAAGGTGAAGAAGCTCTCACCGAAACCGGACATGAAGTCATGGTGAGGTTACGGATAACTTCACAGCTGTGGCTCTTTTCTCGGTGGGGAGGAGCGTCATTCCAATCCCAAGTGAAGTTGCGACCTGCGACAGCCTTGCACCGTTTTTTCAGAGGAGACCCAAATATTTCTTCAAATGCCGAGGGATCGTCACCGCCAACACCATCTGGTACCGGGCCGCGATGGTGACATGCCCGCTCAAGGGATGGCTTCCGCCTTATTTCCGACACCGCGCGCGGGACACTGCCGCCCACCGGTACCGGATCGGTGACCTGCCTGGCTGGTGGTGGAAGCCCTAGCCGTCTTCTTTTTTTGCAACTAGAACACAGAGCGAACCCGAGGGCAAGGCGGGACTCTCGGCGAAGTGGGGAATGGAGTTTGGAGCTTGAAGGCAATACCTCCGAGTCTTGAGTCTGTTTCTTCGTCTGTTGTGTTGCCTCTGTCTCATCGAGAGGGGGCCCCTTGGAGCACATGGAGTCCGAGTTACACCGGTCCTGAACCAATTGGCGTACGGCGGAATCATTGCATTGGATCGGATCGGATCTCGGCCCACATGGCTTCCCCGTCTTGGGTGTCCAAGAAGCCAAAAGAATGCCCGTCCAGGAGGGCAAGAGGGGCTACCAAGTCGCAATGCCATGGGCAAGCAATGATGCATGCGCAATGAGAATCCAGTTGCTTGGTAATGCCTCACGTCAACGCCGCGGCCCCGGCGCACTCAACACCCGTGGCCGTGGGCCTTCCAAGCATCCATACCTTAGTATTGCCTCCATCTCAAGAGCCCCTCTTAGTTCCGTCCAAGCTAGGTACTCAAGCTTCCACTCTTAAGCACGTCTACACCCCTTCTCCCTAAACAGGATACCAAAACACCTTTCTGCTTCTTCTTTCCAGACTGCTCTTCACAACTGATTCATCGCAATAATCACAATGGCGTCTAACCCCCCCGGACAGTGCTGCACAGTCGGCGTCAAGCATGAGTACGTAGCAGACATCTATCAATGACCCCGCCAGTTGACCCCTCCCCCACTTCGCAAAGCTTGATTCCCTGAACCGCGCACCCAAGCTCCTGTATCCCGCCAAGGATCGCAATCCAACCATCACCAGCATCTTAGACTCGATGTCGCTAACAATATGTCATCGTGTAAAGGGGTACCCCTCAGGGCAAGAAGGTCTCCGTCGGCGGCAAGTATGAGGGCTACCTCGCTGAGGCTCCCGCCGACAAGGCTCACAAGAACACCGGCATCCTCTTCGTTGCCGACGTCTTTGGCATCTGGCAAAACAGCCAGCTCCTCGCCGACCAGTTCGCCGCCAACGGCTACACCACCCTGATTGTCGATCTCTTCGATGGCGACCAACTGTCTCTTCCCATGCCCGCTGGCTTCGACATCATGAAGTGGTTCAAGGAGGGCAGCGATGGCAAGCACCCCCACAACAAGGAGGACGTCGACCCCATCATTGTCGACTCCATCAAGTATCTCCAGCAGGAGCACAACATCACCAACCTCGGTGCTGTTGGCTACTGCTTCGGCGCAAAGGTATGTCCACGTCAAACCACACCAATGCGCAACAGCCCAGAGCGGCCTAGCTAACGTTTTCCTTCACAGTACGTTGTTCGCCACTACAAGGACGGCATCAAGGTTGGCTTCGTCGCCCACCCCAGCTTCGTTGACGAGGACGAGCTCGCCGCCATCAACGGCCCCCTCTCCATCGCCGCCGCCGAGACCGACAGCATCTTCCCTACCCCTCTGCGCCACAAGTCCGAGGAGATCCTGCAGAAGACTGGCCTGCCCTACCAGATCAACCTGTACTCCGGCGTCGAGCACGGATTCGCCGTCCGCTGCGATGTCAGCCAGAAGGTTCAGAAGTACGCAAAGGAGCAGGCCTTCTACCAGGCCATTGCCTGGTTCGACGAGCACCTTTTGTGACTCAATGGAGGAGCGCGAGGAGACACCAAGTTGTGAATAATACCGGGCTGGAAAGCCGGCAATGAATGAATGTACCAAGCCATGAACCACCGCTACGCAACTCTTGCTGATGAAACTATCAAAGTGAGCATTCCTGTCAGTGACTCTCTTTTGACCAATCATTCTTGATGAAATCAGCACATCTCTCTGCAACCATGTAGACTGGTGCCGTGGTGTGGGCACTGGTGACCATCGGAAACACGCTCGCGTCTGCGATCCTCAGATTCTTGAACCCGTGAACCTTCAAATCCTGGCCAACGACAGCGCCATCCTTCTCTAAGCCCATATGGCAGGTTGAGGTCGGGTGATAGAAGTTGAGCAGCCGCTCTCTGAGAAACCTGTCCGTCTCCTTATCCGACACGTCTTTCCAACTGCCCTCCATACTTCCTCGCTGGACTCCAGGAGCAATATGCCAGGTGGAGTTGAAAGGATACTTGGATTTTCGGAACGTCTCGACGTAGTTCATCGCGAAACGGGCTGCCTTTCGCGCCACCGCCCAGTCGCGCGGATCCGTGAGGAACTGAGAGTAAAACTTGGGAAAGGCCAGGGGGTCTGAAGACGCCAATTCGATCCGACCCCTTGAAAATGGCTGGACGAGACACGTCTGGAAGCCGCAGTACCCCTTTCCCCTCTCATAGTCGAACGCCGCGTTGATGAACAGAAGCTCCACATCGGGGGCGTTCTCTGGAAGATGCGGATCCCTCCTGCGCTGCTCATCGGAGGCATTCTTGGGTGGCTTCAGCGTCATGGTCTTCTCGTCGATATTCTCGCTGGAAAGAAAGGCGCACAGTCGAGCACCTGAACGTGAGAAAATGCCCGTCTTCGTGAATATGAAGAGAAGGAGGTGCCAGATGGCAATCAGAGGGTTGAGTAGGCGGATGTAAGAATCAGCGAGGCGGACTTGAAAGGCGATGCTGAAGGCGATGTGGTCGTTGAGGTTTGCTCCTACTCCGGGCATGTCTCGCACCAAGGGGATCTTGTGTTGTTCAAGCTGTTCCTTGGGGCCAATTCCACTGCGAGGACTCAGCTGGAGTAAAATTCATACTCCAATAGGGGTTTTACGTACCTCAGCATGAGAAACTGGGGGCTGAATAGGGCACCGCAGCTGACAATGACCTCCCTATTTGCACTGACAAGACACTCTTTCGCCGACTTTTGGTCAAGGCGATCCAAGATGTATACACCGATCGCTTCTGTTCCATCTTGGTTGAATTGGAGTCTCGTGGCCACGGCGCCGCTGCAAATGGTGAGGGTTTCCTGGCGCTCCAGCACAAGCGACTTGGGCAGATAGCCCACCTGGGCGGAGTTGCGATGTCCAGTCTTGGTGATCATGTGCTCGATCTCAAATAAGGCTTCTGGCGGGGCGTCCGGGTTGTTGATGTCGTTTCGCACGGGCAAATTCATGTCCTTTGCTGCTTCCTCGATACTGTTTGGCCATCAGTATTAATACGTTATGAGAAGCGCGGTACCTCTCACTACTTATCGACGGAATTCAAGGACGGGTCTTGTCTGATATGGATCGGGCCTTGAGATCATTTGTCAGTGTCATATCAACAGTGCTCAACACGTGGAAGTCGACTACCATTATGACCGCGATATGGCGCCCTGGGCTGAGACGAGGCATTCTCGAGCTTCTTGAAGTAGGGTTCACACTTCTCGAAACTCCATTGGTCGTTGCCGAGAGCTGCCCAGTGGTTGTAGTTGGCGGGAGGTCCGCGCGTGTACTGCAGCCCGTTGTGTATGGATGCCCCGCCGAGCGCCTGCGACGCGAAGTATCTGACCGGAACGCCGTTCCATTGTTCGTCGGGTTCTGAAGGGATGGTATCGATGTCTGACCCGTAGTTTTCTCTTGCGTTGCCAACAATGGGCATGGTACTCAACCAGTCGTCCTTGACTTTGCCCTTGGATATGACGAGGACGCTAACATTGGGGTCTTCGCTGAGTCGAGAGGCGATTACGCATGCTGCTGTTCCGCCTTTTGGCCTGTTAGATTTCGAGATGCTAGCCAAAAATTGGGAGCATACTTTGACTTACCCCCGACTATGATGTAGTCGTAGCTCTTGCCAGCCACGTCGGCGACTCTACGCTCTGGGTATCGACTTATGAAGGGCCAAAACATTGCGGTCCAATCTGGCCAGAGCAAACACGTGTTTCTCGCAGCACAAATCTCGTAACGGGAGGAAATGACTGGGGATGGCCATGGCTTTATCCTTTATCTCGCCAGGATTTGGCGTGTTGACGAGCATGCTGAGGGGTTACAGAGAGGATCCTGACGCCAGCGTGAAGCTAAAACAAGCGCTTATGTATTCAAAGCTATCCTTAGCGGTTCCTTGATAATGAGACATTTCTATCGGAACTTTCGGGTTGCTCGGTCTCGCATGGGACTTTGGTGGTAATGTGCGATGGGTCCAAAGAAGAGATGGTCATGTTGCGATTACCAACGTAATTCGTCGGACTGTCTGCTTGGGATGAGGATGCTTTCAGTGCTCATGATCATACTAGTCATTTTAGCATTGACTTCATTCAAAAGAGGAACTTCTATATGATTTAGAACATCAGTACTTCCGTGTATGAGAGCACGCTCGATGGCTTCCAGTCACATGGTCTACTTGCAAGACATGTCGTCGCTGGCGGTGAGTGGAGTGAGAGATTGAGTGGATGAGAATCTTTGCCATTAAAACCTCTTGGCTGGATCCAATCCAATGACACTTGTCCCCCCCTACAGCTGTGGCATCTTTGGCCTGTGCTGCCGGGTACGCTTAGCGAGGTGGACACTACAGGTGGCGGAAAACGGAGCGCTAAGACGCTATCAACGATCTGAGGGGAAGCTTGACAGTTGCGTGCTTGAGCAAGTATCCAGGCAGGAAACGGAGCTGCCCGCAATGCACTGCCATCCCGCCTTCAACTGTTCCCGCTCGCTATATTTTGCACCGACCTTTGGTTCGCACGGCGGGCCGCTCCTAGTCCTGGGGCACACGCGGGTTTGGCTTTTTGGGACGGTTTAAGCAGCAGTTGTGAAGCACTGCCACTACCAAACGTCAACACAACTCCATGCTCCCCTCGTCCACGTCAACATACATACATACCTGCAGCAACCGCATTGCATCGCCAACGCCGGTAACCATTGCCATTGTTGTTTGCCGTTGTCGTAAATCATGGCGGAGCCCGCGAATCCCGCTGCCTGCTATCGTTCCACAAACCCACCCAGCAGCACTGCAAAATAGTGCCATATGAGCCACGAGCTAGCGACTGATAGGGCTATTGGGCAAGACAAGGGGGCCATGCTGCGGCCAGGGGATGGGGCCACGGTTCTTTGCTGATGGATGGACGGGGCCTCTCCATTTGAGAGAAACAAGATGGCTGGGCAAACGGTTTGTGTCTGCCTGCTGGCCGTTGGCAGCATGCGCGCACCGCTGTACGAGACGGAACAGGACAGTCTCTCGCAGCCTTCGACCAACGTTCCATTCGCCAGGCAATTCGATGCCGGCGGCAGAGACACAAGTCAGCCCATCCACCGCCAACCCGTCTACCCGTCCAACAGCTCCCCAGCTGTAGACCCTTCTCAACGCAGGCGGCTGTGCCGCCATCGCGCGCTAGCTCGTCGTGCAGCCTCGTCTGCCCTGCCCTGCGCTGCTCTTTGCCAGCTTCGACACACCCGACACCCCAGGTCTCCTCCTGGGCCACTCGAGCTGAACAAATCTGACGCATCTGCCAGGAGGCTCGGCTCCCTCACGTCTCTTCTGTCCATGGCTTCTTCAACTAAACCCCCCTACGACCCCAATTCCTTGAGCGAGTCGAACACGACGAATCTACCGAGCCGATTGTGATACACAAGTTCAGAGCCTGATTGTGAACGTCGGTAGGGAGAGGCACAGCAGCTTACGGCCTCGCCTACACGCCCATCATGACGACGGGCATGAACGATTCGCAGTTCAGGGAAACGCTGGACCTGATCAACAACAACATCAACGACGACGACAACGAGTTGTGGGTGGCCATCGCCGCTCTTGTCATCTCTCTTATTGCTTTACTTGCTTCGTTATTACAAGTTGCTCAGCAATACTACGCCTCGGCGGCCGGATACTCAAGTTGCGACGACAAAGCGATAGGGCTGTGGGAACAAGGAAGGAGAAGAGTGCTCAAGCCTTACGAGTTCCGATTCGAGGTTCAATTTGAGGCGCCCGTCATCTTTCTTTGCCGCCCCGGCAACGAGAACGGCCCTGTCAAAAAACAGCCGATTTTGTTCATCGACGGATCTCAAAAGAGCCTCGAGGAGACATGGACATCGCTAGGAGCAGCCCAGCCTAGCACCGAGAAGGAAATCAAACGTGCGGTACACACGGCCGACAACGAGCTGGCCTCTTGGGTTACTCTTCTCTCAGCACTGCAAAGAATGGAGCACGAGTCTAGAGAATGGCAAAAGCAGAAGTATGACAACGAGACAAAACAGCAGCCGCCTCCGAAAGCCGACGCTCCTATCAATGCGCTTGAGAATATCGACGGAATACTCGACTCGGTGACTGCTAGTTACAGTTTGACTGTAGCACTACAGAAGAAGCTTAAGAGCTGGGACACGATGCCATCCAGCATCAAGAAGCCTTATGCTACTACAACCTGGTGCCACATCGTAGAGATGATTGCGTTGCTTGGTATCTACTGGGTTGAGTTTGACCGGACGAATGACAGGTACCGAGCTGAAGGTAACGGGTACACCGTCACTGGATCCAAGGTCAGCGAGCTGGGCATCATGTTCACTTTCCAGGTACATGGACGCAACCGCTTCGAGTCCAATCGCGTGATTCCTGTCGACGAGGTCAAGGAGCTTTGCTTCGGCTTTGTTCCAACGATTTACAAGTCAAAATCAGACGATCGACGTCTCAATCTTCCTATTGGGGAATCCCGGGACTTGTCTAACTTGAACTTTGCGACCATGGACGAGATCGCAGAAACTCTGGTGTTGATCGGCTGCAACACGAATACAGTCAGATACTTCTCTGACAACAAGACGACAACGAAGCTTGGTCATCTTTTCCCAGGTAATTGACAGTATGAGCAACACCGCGCAGAGTACTTGACGCTGACGTTGTACAGTTGCATTCGAGATTGTTGGCATGCTTGGACAAACCCTTCATATTGACAGAAGTGTGTTCCGTTTGCTTCCGAATCCAACTCTTTTCAAATGGGATACGAAGAACTTTGATCTGCCGAGGCTGCTCGATGCATATGCCTACCAGCTTAAGAAGCTCTACGGCGGAAAGAGGAACCCCAGCGATGAGGCGAGGCAAATCTGGAGGCATATCAAGATTTTGCAGAAGGAAATCAAGCCAGCGCCGGCGAATCGACGCGCCGAACTGAGCTTGCCGCTCATGAGCGCCCTACATGCTGCACTCGACGACACTGACGATATCCTGACATTCAGGAGGAAAGAGACCCGCCCAACCATGCACAGGGAATACACAACCAAGTCCAAACTCATGCGATCCATCTCGGATAAGCCTGGAAACGTGCTGGGAGACCATACAGAATCGGCCTACGAGGTGGAACGACGTGAAATGGTCCGGTACGTGCTTCGCAGCCATATCCAGGAGGTTCTTTCTGGCTTCAATCCCCAACCTGGCAAACGCACTCAAGACGCCTCCGGCTATCCTGCAACCACGACCACAAAAACCAAATCACGCTTTGAGGCCATTGACGCGGCTCCTCCGGAGCTCAAGCAAGCCAAGCTCATGGAAGTGTACTTCAAAACGGTGCGGCAAAAGGTCATAGACGAGTCACAGAAGTCGACGGATCGGCGAGCGGAGGAGACCAAACCCAAGGCAGCGCCGGCGCCGGCAGGCTACGGTCTCAAGCGTGCGACCACGGCGCGTACAACGCGAACAGTCGCAACAATCGAGTCTTCGGACGAGGAGTCAGAGGAGGAGATTGCGTTCGAACACTTGCCTGAGATTGAAGATGACAAGGAAGAGATTGACTTGCTGGATGAGGACACGTCCCATGAGACCACCCACGAGGACATCTGGTGCACGCTCGTGTTCCGGATGATTTGCTGGCTCATGCTTCACGACTTCCACAAGAACGACGTCCAACTGCCCAAGAGTGAGCTTTTTGGCAGTCGGTTGCCTGTGTACATTGCTTGATTGGCCATCGGACGGGGCAGTGAGAGCAGTGATGAACATCTGCCTCGTGTCTCGTTCGAGCCACGAGCGCTTTGGATTTAGGGGAGTGTTTAGGAAGATGGTGATTTCCTTTACTATTAGCATGGCAGCGCGTTTCGGGACTCACAGGGACATGATGATCATTTGACTATGAAAAAGTGCACGATAGATTTCAATTCAAGGCATGAATGATGATTGCTCACGAATGCTTCAACCGACCTAACGCATGCGGAGTGATGTTCCGAACCAAGATTATGGTTAATTGTTGGGAAATGCCAGAACGACCTTCTAGACTTGTGGACATGACACATTCAATACCCTTTGTGTGCAGGTTGCTGGAATGCAATCGGAAGCCAGGCGAAGATGGTGAGGCAACCCGGAGTACCGGAGAGGTCTGGAAACGGAAGACGGATATGCGGGGCCCGTCACTGGTTCGTCACCGAGGCACTACAGCGGACCAGAGAGCAGAGGCAGTGCCTACGGCGGGTGGTTGCTGCGCTGTTTCATTCCCTGTCCTTCGGCGTGCCTCCGGTGCTGGCGAGCGGCGCGCGGAATGGCGCCGCTAGGCTGGATCGGGGGGCGGGCAGCCCAGGCCAGGCAGGCGGCGGCAAACAGGGCAACAGAGCGAGGGACGGGCAGGGGGGTTAAGAATACCGGGGACACCGGGGGGGGGGGGGGGCACGGGGGGAGGGCAGCATAGGATGGCAGGCTTAGCGGGTGGTGACCGGACAAGACGAGAGGGAGCCCAAGGACACACAAGGCCGGCTTTCGTAAGGCAAGATGAGCGTGGCTGAAGGACTTGCTTACGAACTGGCAGGTAGCTTTGATGACGAGAAAGGGGGCTTTTTGCTGCAAACAGGCAGTCGTTGGTAGTAATTGGTAGGAGAAGGGGGCAATATGCATCTGACGTTGGACCGGCGGAGCGTGTGCGATTCGTATCGGGGCCTGGGTGCTGACACGGGGTTGAGGTGCAGCGCCTTGACAATGATGGGCGTTCAATGTCACGCCATGGAACTCTTCTCCAACGATCACCAAGTCGCTGTTGGTACCCAGGTGGTTGCTGATCACTTTTTGGATTTTTTTGTGGAGGAGGTAAGGTTCGTGTTGGTTCGGTAAGGGACGACGAATGCAGGCAGCGGTGCCGATAGTTTGATGCATGCCGCAACTCTGAGGGTTTGGCGTGCAGGGAGCTATTTAATGTGATGTCGTCTTATGGCGCGCATCTGTGCGAATTCAGGCTTTCTCTGTGCTTCGCCTCGAAGGGTACGGCACAAGTGTAGGTGCAGTGAGGTGAGGTAAGCAAGTATTACGGGAGGGACATCGTCATGACCATTTTTGGTGGTAAGGTTCCTGGCGTCTGTGGCGTCCTATTTTTTGTTTTCTAGGGGCTGGCGGGTAACGATGTCTTGCGAGGCGGTCAAGATGACGAGGGGGAGAAGAGTTACAGAAGACAAGAGACGTCAGATAAGGGAATCAGTCGAATAGGGGACGCCTGGCAGATGCATATTTGGACATGTACGATGCTGGGTGAGTGAGGTAAGGGGTGGGAGGGGAGGGAATGCATTTCTTGAAACTCGGACAGGAGCAGACAAGACACGGGAGAGACGCGGTTGTGGATTTTTAGGTAGACGCGATGCCCCTTGGCACGAGGCCAGAGACAAGAGACAGATCGATCGGGTGGCCGGCTGGTTGAGCGTGTCTGGCGGGAGGAGAATAATTCTTCTTGAAAGTGAGGATGGCGCCAGCCACGAGCCCACGGGGGCGTGTCAAGCAAAGCGTGTCGAGGGTGCCTGGTGCATGTTGTCTACGCGAGAAGTGAAGTGAAGACGAGTGGTGAATGATGAATCGGGAGTGGGAGGGGAGGGGAGCGGGCCGAGGGGCTGGGTTGGTTTTGCCATGGTTTGTGGACTAGTATCGTGGACCATGGCCCATGGACCAAGGATCATGATGAAAGTGGTGACCAGCCACGGGGACGAGTTCGCAAGAACAAGGGGGACAATTGGGGTCGACCCCTGGGCTCAGAAGAATCCATGTGGAATGGAGCTGACGATGGGTTCGTGTCTCTGGGTTGTCGAGAAGAAGTGCAGAAGACCTTAGACAATAGGGGAGGGGGCCCGGCGTCTGGAGAATTCCACAGTTCGCTGAATCCGTGACAAAGGACGTCAAAGGAGTCGGGGATTGGGGGAAAAGAACAAGCCACGGCGACAGACGAGGACTGAAGAGAGGTGACTCGAGATGGGGATTGGACGGCTGAGGAGAAACGCGAAAGACACAGACTCAGTGACGACCCGGAGAGCGTGTGAAAGGGCAAACCCACCCTAGCCTGGCCAGCGCAGAGAGGAGGCTTGGAGCCTTGGACAGGCCACCCGCGTTCCAGATCCAGGAGACCACGCGAGCAGCCTGTTGTTTCGAAAAGAGGTATCGCCTGGTGATGATTTGGTGTGAGGAGTACATGTGAGGCTATCATGAGTCAGCCCCACTACCGAGGGTTCGGGGTAAATCAGCCAATGAGAAGACACTTCCAGAGCGAACCGTGAGGAAAGAAGGGGCAGAAGAAGAAGGGCGACGAACACCTGCCGCAACCTAGGCATGGAAGGGACGTCGAAGCACAGACACTACGCGGTCGGGTGCCTGCCCTGCTCTCTCTCTCCACTGCCCTGGGACACTGGACTGGCAGGCACACTGGGCAGACAACTTCAGTGGTGTTGGAAAAGGCAGCGGAGGGGAAAACAACTTTTTTTCACTGTCAGTTCTGCACTAGAGAGTATCTTAGAGACTAGAGTGAGTAGCGGCGTTGCTGAACTCGACGGCCATGCTAATAACACTGACCCAGTGATGGGACGGCCGGCCCTCAGCAACAACCTAAGCAACAATCTCGTTATTGTTGTTACTTATTCCGTTTATTTTTGTCCGGGCGGGTTGCCTTTGCAGCGTCAGTGGCCCAGTGATTCAGTGATTCAGTCCCTGGTGTCTCTGTTTAGTGCATCCAGCCCGAGCACCGTCACAACCATTCCGCATTTCTCTGCCATCGCATTGCTGCTGTCAAGTCTTGCCAGTGTCCACTGCACGCAAACTGCTGCTGACATCAAAAACGACATCGGAAAAGGCAGAGTGGCCGCCTAAACGGGAAGCAGAGCACAGAAGACAGAGAGACAAACGGCTGCATTAAACATAAGCACCTGTACGCACTCTAACTCGACATTCCTCCGTCCCCGGCATCTTACAATCTCCAACCTAGGTAGGTAGGTGACGTGCCTGGATTTATATCGTCCAGTGTCTTTTGGCTTAACTGCCAGCTGGACCCCTTCTGTCTCTCCTCGACGCTTGCTTGTCGTCTCACCGCGTTATTCACCGACGCCTCTCTCCTCCCATCCTTCCTCTGCGCCTTACTCGCCGTCGACTCAGTGAGGTGCATTCGTTCACCGTGCCCTGTTTTCCTGCCCTGCTTTCGACCTAAGACCCTCACCCATCACGGCACTTCATCTCTTCCATCTATAAAAAATACCACTCGTTGCGGTGTACAGGCCGGTGCAGTGTAGTGCAATAGGTGCCGTTCGTAGGTTGTCGCTGCACGCACTCTGGCCTCCCCCCCCCGTCTGGACCTGCCCCCGGGACCTGGACCTGGACTTGGACCAGGCCCATCAGCTGCCCTGCCCGGCTGCTTCTTGCCTCACGCTGTACCCCCTTCCGCCATTAGGAGGATCAAAAAAAAAAGAGAAGAAAACTCCACTTCACCAGTACCGGGTACATATCCGCCACACAAAAGAAAGGTGGTTGGCACCGTACCGTCTACCTTCCCGTCCTCGTAGCCGCACCCGTGGTGCCGCTGCCTTGCACCGTAATCCCGCGCCCGCCACTCTTCAAATCCAACCTGGAACCCTCACCAAACCACTTCCGCCGCCGCACCGCCTGCTGCTGCCACATCCATCCACCATCCACCATCCACCATCTACCACTTTGTCCCGCGGCTGCCCTGAACCCGATCCTCTTTTGTCCCTCTCCTACTCCTCCTCCTCCTCTCCGCCGCCTCCCCTCTCGCGAACCTATTCGAGATCGCCTCCATTCTTCCTATCCCCGCCCTCCAAACTCTCTGGCACAACCCTTTCGTCCGCTCAACCGCCTTGCAACTCTCTCGTCGCCCGACATGACGCCCTCGCCGGGTCCTCAGTCAAACGCCGTAGAGGTCCGCCGGCCTCGCTCCAGTCAGACCGTCTCCTTCTCCGTCGACGAGAAGAACAACTCGGCACACGGCCAGGACTCGACCAGCCTGCAGTACCAAGTCTCCGAGTGCATCGAGACCACCACAACCACCACTACCACCACCACAAAGCGCACTTTCCCTCCCGTCTATCTGCGCGACGTTCGCCCTCTCCACGAACTCGACTCCAAGGAGTACCCTCTCGCCTCGAAGCCTCTGCCTCCCGAACTCGCAAACTTCTCCTTCAGCGTCACCGGCTCCTCTACCGATGCCATGACTGATGACCTCTTCGTCCCCAAAAAGGTACCCGCCGCCCTCGAGTCCTCCTCTCCTTGTCCTCCACCGAATGCTGACATGCTGTCTGTTTTGCAGCGCAAGACCCCTCTTGCAGCCGATAGGCAACCCGCAGGTCTGCTCAAAGAAGACGAGTCCAGCCAAGAGTCCCCGAGACGCACATCAAAGTCCCCCTCAGACCCCTTTCAGAGAAGGTCACGTCGCTCAACTGCTCGTGATCCCTCACCTTCATCTCAGAACGCGTCTCCCAGTCTCCCATCAAGGCCCTCCAGAAACCCCCGATCAGTCGGCCTTTCTTTGACCGAGGATGCCTCACAAAGACTCCGACGCCACCTCTCGAGAGGCAAGCAGACCGGCTGCCTGGCTACCCCCGACACTTCTGAGCTAGCCGGCTCTTCTTCCGACCGCCTCCCTCGACCTCGACTCCAGATCGCACGCACAAGCCATACCCCCGAGTCCGGCCCCAGCAGTCAAGCAAACATGCACGACGCACCAAGCCCCATCGGCAGCGATGCCCTCACCGTCTTCAGCAGCAACGTAGCCACTCCCCCCATCACCGATGCTGACGCCGAGCCCTTTGTCGATGCCGACGAGTCTCTGCAACAGGCTATCCGTGCCGTTGGTCACCGGCCCTCGATCGATGCCGTCGCTGCCCAGGATGCGAGCCTCCCTAGTCCGAGACTTTCCCCCACACTTGCGGCCGCCCAACTGGGTTCCAGAGATTCCGAAGACGAGGACGAGGACTCGACCCAGAGCACCGCTCTAACCAGGAGAAATCACAGCTTCCGTAACCAGCAGTGGCTCCACGACTCCCAGGCCGGGGAGGAGGGCGGCTACTCCTCTGACCTGTCCATGGTAGCCGCTGATGACAGCACGTCCCAACTCGATAACCTTGATGCCCACACCGCCATGCTCGACGCACGCACCATGATGGAGAGGTTCGACGCGATGCCCAGCGAGATGAAGAGTTTCATCATGTACAACTTCCTTCGCCGCTGCCCTAGGAAGACATTGCGACTCGTAGCCGATGTCGTCACCCCGGCGCTGAAATGCGATTTCTTGAAGCAACTCCCCCTTGAGTTGAGCTTTCACGTGCTGTCCTTCCTCGACCATCGCGACCTCTGCCGAGCCGCCCAAGTTTCCAAGCACTGGCGGAACATCGTCGACACGAACGAGACTGGTTGGAAAGAGCTGTTTGATCGAGACGGATTCAGGCTCCCTCCTGGCGAACTTGACAAGGCTATTGTTCAGGGTTGGGGTTGGCAGGATCCTGTCGGCGTCATGGGTGCTGAAGTTGACCTCAGCCGGACCAGCCGGTTGAACTCGGCAGACAACGAGTTGACCAAGGCTGTCGTGAAGCCAGATCCAACGGTCAAGCTCCGCAGTTCCAAGCGCAAGCGGGGTATGAACATTCCGGGTGCAGATCGATCAAAGAGGAGGGTTAGTGGCCAGGAGTCTGCCCGCAACGAGGCACTGCAGTTGGAAGTCAAGCAGCACAAATCTGAGGGACCTCTGTCGGCAGCAAACGCCGCTGCCACTGCGGTGCCCAATCCTCAGCTGGGCATGCCAAGCTTGCAGAAGCTTCACCTGTTCAAGAGTCTTTACCGCCGCCACTACATGATCCGCCAAAGCTGGACCAGCGGCAAGGTAAAGCCTGGCCACGTCGCTTTTGCCGCCCACCCTCGTCACGTCATCACCTGCTTGCAGTTTGATGAAGACAAGATCATCACTGGTAGCGACGACACGCTTATCCACGTCTACGATACCAAGACCGGAAAGTTGCGGAAGAAGCTCGAGGGCCACGAGGGTGGCGTTTGGGCACTACAGTACGAGGGCAACATGCTTGTGTCTGGATCCACTGATCGGTCTGTACGCGTTTGGGATATTGAAAAGGGTCTTTGCACCCAAGTCTTCTACGGACATACCAGCACGGTGCGCTGTCTGCAGATCCTCATGCCCACCGAGACCGGCAAAACCCACGACGGCAAGGCTATCATGGCGCCTCAGAAGCCTCTAATCATCACCGGATCTCGTGACAGCCAGCTCCGCGTCTGGCGCTTGCCTGAGGTCGGCTCGCGTAGGTACATCCAGACCGGCCCCCCAGCTAATGACGCCGACTGCCCGTACTTCATTCGGACCCTGTCTGGTCACACCCACTCGGTTCGCGCGATTTCCGCCCACGGCGATACTCTTGTCAGTGGAAGCTATGACAGTACCGTTAGAGTCTGGCGCATCAGCACTGGCGAGTCGCTTCATGTACTCCACGGTCACTCTCAGAAGGTCTACAGTGTCGTGCTGGACCATGAGCGCAACCGCTGCATTTCCGGCTCGATGGACTCGCTGGTCAAGATTTGGGACCTGAACACCGGCGCCTGTCTTCACACTCTCGAGGGGCACAGTCTGCTTGTTGGTTTGCTGGACTTGCGCGATGAGAGACTGGTGTCAGCTGCTGCTGACAGCACATTGCGCATCTGGGATCCGGAGAACGGCAAGTGCAAGAACGTGTTGACGGCTCACACGGGCGCTATCACCTGCTTCCAACATGACGGCCGCAAAGTCATCTCCGGCAGCGAGAAGACGGTCAAGATGTGGGACATTCGCACCGGCGAGTGCGTGCAAGACCTGTTGACAGACCTTAGCGGAGTCTGGCAAGTCAAATTCGACGAGAGACGTTGTGTGGCTGCCGTTCAGCGTGACAGTCTTACATATGTCGAGGTAAGCTTTCCCTCGCTACCCGATCCTTGAATTGATTTACTAACTTATTATGCTCAGATCCTCGACTTTGGTGCTGTCCGCGATGGCAAGCCGCCTGAAGAGCTCGGCGAGCGTAAGCTTCTTAACGAGCCTGAGGTGCGCGCGCTTCTGGCCGAAGATCTGTAACGAGCAATGAGGGAACGTCTACGAAAACGGCAAACAAGGAGTTCTTCACGAATCAGCATATCACGAACGAGAAAACCACAGCATTACTCAAGGACAAAACCACACGAAGGCATAATGACATTGGTAGGAAGGGGATTTGGATGGAAATCAACCATCATCGGGTTCGCGGCGTTTTTATCATATTGACGGTCTCGGATGGGAAACGAAAAAAAAAGTGGGCGTTACCTCATTTCGCGCAGAGCGCATATACCACGTCTTTGTATGGCTTAATGTAAATATTGGGCGAAAGGCAGTTGGGCGGCGGATAGGCTCATGGTATGCATTTTATTCCTGGACAAAACAGGGCAGGGAGGTTGTTTGTCTCTTACACGGAGTAGTATGTAGAGACTGGTCATCGCACATACAGTTTTTCTTTTGCGTCGAGTTAATATGAATACCTGAGATACACGTTGCCATGTTTTGATGCGAGAACTTGATGCCTGTGATAAGAAACGACTGCACGGATGGGAGTTGGGAAGGGAAAACGAAATCTCTAATAATTACACTACGGAATTAACATGGCTTGGCTACCTGCCATCTGACGTATTAGGCGGCGGCGGCGAATTTGAGGTTAGTTTTGACCATCTCCTGCTCGCCCGGTTGAAGGGGCTTCCCAACCCCGTCGGCGTCCTCGACGGCTGCTCCTCCCGGCTGCGTTGCTTTACGTCACCCTCGAGCCCGAAACCGTACGTCGAGCCGCCGGCATGCGGATCCGTCGGCACGAGGCCGTACCCCACCCTCGCCCCGGCGACGGGCCGGTGGTCGCTGCCGGGCACCGTGTTCCCCCAGGGCAGCTTCTCGAGGCCGGGGCCGCGGGTTGCTGCGACGATGCTGCTGAACCGGGTGTTGCGGACCAGGCCCTCTTCCCAGACCGCCGCCACGCCGAACGCGACGCCGATGATGGCGAGGAAGATAGCGACGGAGTAGACGGCCCAGAGCTGGCCTTGGTGGTAGTCGTACCGGATGTCGGTTCGTTCGCGGGTGCAGGGGTGTTTCTGCTGTGGGTTGGTGATGGGCCCTGTTTTCACGCTTGTGTCGTTTGCCCAGACGACGGAGATGAAGCGTGGGTTGCTGAACATTGAGATGATGATGTCTTCGTAAAATGACTGGACTTCTTCCATCAGATTGCTTACTCCCAGATAGTTGTGCTCGTCGATGAGCTTCGTCTGTAGCGCCTTCGTATTCGCAACAAAACCAGGCTGTTCAACCGTGCCATTCACGAAGTAGCGGAACTTGGTGCCGATTGAGTGGTATGCCATCGCTTTCCGGTAACGCTGAACATCCGTCGGAAGTATGTAATTTGACTCTGGTATCGCGGTAGTGTTGTCCATCGTGAGGTCGTTGGCGTCATTTCCACGGTCTATTGTGGTATCGATCACCGGCTGTAAGAAGTCGCGTCTTTTTACGGTCGTGTTTTGTATTTGGTTGGTATAGTTGAAGAGGACCTCGTACTTTGTCTCGTAGTGCTCGCAGCCGAATGCCCTCGGGGTGTAGGCAGCGTTCCATCCTGGATCGGCGGTGCTATTCGGCTGTGTAGCAGTGGTGTTGTCAACTTCTGCGTAGCCAATCCACAGGATAGGTTCGGTGCGGAGGGCTCCGAGATGAGGTGGGAACGGGGGTCCTGTCTTTGGGACGCCTCCTCCCAATGTTTCGTTCAGCTGAGGGTTGGAATATTCGCCCTCTGACGCATGAGCATAGTAGGTAAAGTTGCCCGTGGGGGCGAGGTCGCTGAATTTGAAGTACTCGGAAGGCCATTTTGCGCCTCTGAGGTCTTTCACCGTCGACCCGACGCCATTGGCAAGCTCTGTACACTTATAACCTGGCCCAGTGAAGTTGATAGTAAATGTGCAGTTGTACCCCATGCCGCAGATCTCGTGGCTGGCTTCATCTCGTCCGACGGGCTTATGCTGGAAGGCGGCAAAAGTTGCTATTTGCTCAAACTGATCGCTCGGTCCCGCCCAATAATCGAAGAAATTTGGGTCCGTGAAGTTTTCAGGGACCATTGTGGCATTCCAAAGAGAAACAGAGAGCCCATATAGACCGTCAATTTTATGCCCATCGCGCCATTGATTGTCTGCTTCTTGGGTGAAGTTGAGGGTGCGAATGTTCGGGCACATGGTGTCCTCTGACATTGTCCTGGGCCGTACTCCCAGTGTGTCAGAGGTGAGAATCACCACCAATGGAGTGCACCATATGTAGAGAGCAAGAACCATAGCGACTCTAGCCTGTTTGAAGACCTCGAAGTTGAAGATGGCGGACATGTCCTCCGCTGCCGCAAAAAGGGAATCGACTGCCGCTAGAGTAAGCATCTTTCGTCGTACCGTCATCCACACCCGCTGGCGAAAAGCGAGGATCACAGCTGATGCAAGACTGGCTTTGCTAAGGAAGGAGAGGGCGGCACCGTAGCGGAGCATACGGAGCTGATTTGTGGCCTCGGAGCCATCGAGATGCTTGTAGAAGAAGTGGTGGCCCATGGCAAAAGCGATACCGGCGAACAGGAAGAAGTACATATTCCATGACGGATGCCACCATTTCTGATAGACTGCAATGTGGCCCGGTGGATGATACGTGTATGACTCTGGCCGGCCCGGCGGGGGCTGGTACGGAGGTGAGGACAAGAGAGCCGAGTGCGAGTCGATGCGGACCTGCTTTTTTGGCGGAAAGCCGCCCGTGTACGGCGTGCTGAACTCCGACTGGGACGGCGTGTAGTTGGAGTACTCATACGAGTCTAGTTGTAGCGGCGACGGCCGCGGCCGAGGTTGGTGCTGGCCATGGTTGCCAAAGGTCTGTGTCGTCGGAAAGTAGGCAGCGGCGCCGGCAGCGGCGCGTTCGGAGAAAGATGGTTGAGGGGATTTCGCGGTAGGTGTCGGCGGGCTGCGGCCGTATGGCCCGGGCGGGCTGCCGATCGGCGCCGGCGTAGTCGGGGTTTGGGGGATCGGTTTCCGGGGTAGCTGACGGGAAGCATGCCATTCTGTGGATGGGGTCATTGGAATCTCAGGGGAGCCGTGGAGGCCAAGCCCTTGGTTATAGTCTCGTCCTTCCATCGTATTGAATTAGGTATTAGATTGTGGGTGAGGAGCGTTTTGTACTGTTCAACTTCCGCGGGACTGTCTATTGGGTGGTGGTATCAATTGGAATTTGACAGCGGGAGGATGCCGAGGGCATGTGAATACATTGACGATGTTGCGGAATAATAATACTGTATTTAATGAGAAAGAGAAGAAAAATGGCGCGCTTCTATCGAGGCATCTCAAGATGTTATCGGTGCGGGTTGCGGATGTGAGGTGGGAACGGGAGTGAGCGGCAAGGAGCCTAGACTCCCAGATCTCAGTGAGAAGCAGCTTAAACGAGCAATGGTCAGAAGAGAAGGAAGAAGGTGGGAAGGAGGGAGAAAAGGGAACTAATAAGACACAGCACTCGCGCGCTCCCTCCCGCCAACAAGGCTGGCACAGCTGGGTGGGAAACACCACCAACATCACTTGCCGGAGGGGGGTGTACATGGATGGCTACTTGTCTTGCGCTCTTCTCCGGCGTCCTACACTTTCGACATGAGCAGACAGAGTGGAGGGAGGACCTTGAACTGCGCTGGTACGAAGAAAGTCTACAACGCCTGGGGGCCGCATCCTCGGGGCTGCGACTGGCATCTGCAGCAAAATTGGCTCAGCTGGATGTGATGGCGCAGGTCTGGCGTAGCCCGTCACCAACGCGGCGGGTTGGTTGGGGTTCTGCAGCCCTCGCGTGATTGGCGATAATGTGCGAGTGGCGACCAGGATGCGCCTTGAGAACTTGGTCTGCCTTCTGCTCATGGGCGAGACCGGTCTTGGGGGCCTATTCTGGCCGGGGACATTTCTTGCTGCCTTCGTCGCGGTCGCATTCTCGATGGCTTTCATCGTTGACTGTGGACACGCTAGATTACGACAGCGATGCCAGACTGCTCCCATTACAGTATGAAGGAAGGGCTGATGCTCGGTCTTCGCCTCGTAGAGCCAACAACGGGCAGAACGGGTGAGAGTGTTTACGTGGACATGGTTGTTCAGATGCAATGCAGGGTTGAGGATGAGGTGAGACGACGGAAAAGAGATTTGGGTGGGAGGGGCAATGAGACCGGGGGACTGTCAGACCTGAGTAGCGCTGCGAGGTCTTTTCGATGCCACTCACCAATGATCGTTTGAGTAAACATTCCCGATGCACCGGTGATGAGAAGCCCACCGTATTTGCGGCTGGCAAGCTCGGGCGTAGGTTGATGATGTTCGAAGCAGACGAGAACGCGTGGATGAACCAAGGTTGGTTGAGACTACGTCTGAGCTGATCCCGACTTCGTGGTTCTTGGGACGCTGGTAATGCGGAGGCGATGTAGCCAGCCGCAAAGAAGAAAACAGTCGAGCCAAATTGACTCAGAAGAGCCCTGGGAGGAGCAGATAGGGCAGGCTACGGGACCCGGTGAGATGTGACCCGCGTGGTGTGGCTGCACCGCCGAGGGCCGGGGCATCTTGGTATTGGCCGTCGGCGGCGGGGGAAGACCATTTACGAAGGCGGACGACCGCGGGAGGAGCTGACATGCATTTCGCACTTCTTGTGCCCCCTTCGTCACTTGGACTGAGAAGAGCGTCTCCTGTCGCATTCTCTTTTCTCAAGCTCAGACGGCGATGCGGGTGTACGCAGCCAGACCAAAAACCGGACTTGGGTGAGATGGTCTGATGCTATTCCTCCCGAACCGTCCACATCTCCGATTCAGCCCTACGCCGCCGTCTCTCTAGACCGGCGATGTCTTGCCCAGTCTTAAAGCACTGCCACTCCGATGCAAAGTGACGGTTTTAACAGCTGCTTCAGCCTCATAAACCCACTTGATCTCGGTCTCTAACCAGTTAAGAATATCGTGCTGGTCACTTCAAAGTGAAAAAAATGACGTTGTTGGCATAAGAACGAGAAATCTTATGTATTCTGCGAGAATATCTACCGACGCGAAGTCGAGATCTGATCGCTCAGATCATGTAACAGTGTTTGTAGGTATGTTTGTTCCTTCCAATATTGATAACAGTCCCAATGATTATGCACAAAGAAAGCAAGGAAACATGAAAACACGAGGGCGAATTCCAATCGAACCCTTCGTCAGTGCGTATCCGTTACAAACCCAACTCCGTCCAGGCTGGGAAGCCGCCCAAGCCAAATGCATGATTTCCTGTCTTGATCTTCGTCTTCGTCTTCGTCTTCATCTTCAATCGTTCTTGTCGTTGTCGTCTGTCATCCTTCATCTTTCATGGTCGCGTTTTAGAACACGAGGGCGGAGACCCTTTCGTCCCTGTCCCTGTGCTCTCTCTCCTTCTTCTTGAACAATGACTTGAGCATGTTGTTCTTCTTGGGTCGAGTCGCAATGTCGATCACCTCAGCATCCTTCTCGCTCTTGCCCTCCTCAATCGTCAGCATCGACACCCGACCCGTCCTCTTGGAGGCCGAGCTGCGGTGGCTTCGGTGGCTGCTGGCGATGCTCTCCGTGTCGGCGCCTCGCTCAGATCTCGCGACACTGCTCTTGCGCTCCGGGACGTCCGGTTCACGCACGCTAGCGCTGCTGCGGTGTGACTTGGAAGAGTGGTGCGTCCTCTCGGTCCTGGAGCTGCGGTGCGTCTTGGAGCTGCGCGTCGTGCGGAAGCTGCGCTCCGTGCGGGTATCCGGGTCGCCGCGGATGGAGCGGGCGGCCTCGGGGCTGATGAGCTCCATGTCAACGCTCTCATCCTCGCCCATGGGCGCGATGCCGCGGCGCCAAGTCTCGATGGAGCTGAGTTCCTCTTCCAAGCGCTCATCCAGGACCACGGCCTCGTCGTACGTAACGCTACCCTCGCGAGGTTGCTGTCCATACGGATCGAACTGATCGTACGGGTCGTACGTGTACTCGACGGGCGGCTGCACTGCAGGCGCCGGCTGTGCCTCCATGGCGATGGCGTTGTTCATGGCGGCCGCTTGTTGGGCCTTGGCATCCTTGATCTGCTTCACGATCTTCCATCCGCCAAACATGACCACAGTCATGCCAACGGCGGCGCCGGCCGCGATGAGGAACTGGGGCGAGGCGAGGAGTGCGAATACGGCCGGAGACCCTCCCTTGATGGCGGTCAGAAAGGCTGGGGACATGCTCTTCAGCAGAGTCGAAAGTTCGGCAAGCGTCAGGGCCACGGCGGCAGCGGCTTCGGGGTTTCCTTGAAGGTGGGCGATGGTGGCCGCGGCGGTGTGCTGCACGCAATGTGCTTCGTCGAGAAGCCCCTCGACCCGGGCTATCAGATCCTTCGCCTTGTCCTCCTTGGGGTCCAGATCGGTTCGGTCCTGCAGATCCGGAGGGATGTTGCCGTAAGCGAGGTCCATGTCGATTTCCTTCTTCTTCTTTCCGATAGTGGGTACGGCCGGCGCCGACATTGTGCGGGGAACATTGGCGCCGCGAATGGTCGCAGAATCGGCGAGACTGTCGCTGCATGCCGGAGCGACTGTGTAGTGTT
This sequence comes from Colletotrichum fructicola Nara gc5, assembly GCF_000319635.2. Classification (NCBI taxonomy): domain Eukaryota; kingdom Fungi; phylum Ascomycota; class Sordariomycetes; order Glomerellales; family Glomerellaceae; genus Colletotrichum; species Colletotrichum fructicola. Next base: position 6,722,597 of record NW_027094053.1, read on the forward strand.
GCATGGCCGGGCGGCTCATCTGCATATCACGGGGTGCGGTCTCTGCATAGGGAGAGCGGTATGCAGCCGAGGGTGCTCTCGAGGGAGTGACGCTGGACACTTCAGAGTGAGCCTTGAGGTTGTTTTCGGTCAAGGCCGGTCTTGACGGAGGATAACAGTCCTGCTCGGGATAGTGAGACCGCCGGGAGCGGTGACTCCTGCGGGAGCTGGCGACAGAGTGGCCATCGTCATAGGAATAACGGCGCTCAAAAGCCTCGGGAGGGAGATCGCGGGATGTGTCGAAGGTTTGGGCGCGCCTGAGCTCGCGGTCGGCCTTGATAGAGGCCTTCTTCTCCTGGTAGGAGGCTTTGGCTTCTTTAAAGATGCCAGCGAGTTGTTTGCCCTGCAGCAGAAGAAAAAGATGATACGTCAGCTTTGGGCCTCAACGGTCATCTTGTAGTTGTAGTGCGCGTGCATCTTGCAGGTCGAATGTTGCAAAACACGCGGCCTGGCGAGGGCTGGACTTGGAATTTCAGAGGGGCGGTGGGGGGAAATGCAACGGGTGTGAGCCAGCGAGAGAGACGTACGGTACTTATAATCTTTCCCGAGTTGTTGATGATGGTGACCGTCTGAGTGAGGGCCATGGTGTTTGAGTGTCAGTCACTCGTCTGGTGTCAGACTTGAGAGAAGATGTGTGTGTGTGTGATATGTCGAAGGGAGCAAAAGGTGAGTGCACTCACACAGGCGGTGACCTGGTGTGTGTGTGTGTGAATGCGCGCGCGGTTTTGGAGCTTATGTGGTGGTGCTACTAGTCGATTTTTGAAGCTTCCGGTCCTTTAAGTGACGACAGGGAACCCAGGGCGGGAGGTTGGTCCAACACGTCTAAGAGGGAGCCTGTCCACCGCCAAAAGTCTCTTCACGCGCTGTCTGGGGAGCCACTTGAGGGGATCCTCGGGGCAGTTGTTAGTTCTGGGCGCGCCGTGCAAAGGCAGGGTTCGTCGCTGTCGACGATGCGGTGAAGGAAAGGAGGCCCCTAAAACAACTCCACCGTCAAAGTTCAAACGGAAGCGAGTACCGACTTGGGTGACAGGGGGCCACGGAACGGAAGAGCCCAGGAAGGGGACGGGCGTCGCAAATCGCTCCACCGCTCTTAACGCAGTTGAGCAGGAGATCTCTGTCTTAGTGTGACGGCAGGATCCCGAGACGTTGGCTGTTGGCTCAGAGCCCGTTTAAAGGTGGATGATGGGTGACAAACAGGCTGGGACCGTTGTCAAAGTGGACGACGGCGGCGGAAGCCAGCCGGGTGGTGGACGTTGCTTGCTTGGGACGGTGAGCCCGTTCCCGGGATGGATGTCAAGAGGCTGGCGATGGAGATGACGATGGGGACGGAGATGTCGTTTGTGACACGGACAACAAGACAGATGATCAAAAAATACGGAGATGGCGGAAGAACGGTGTGAGAATATGAGTATGGGTATGGATGTGTGAGGGATGAGAGAGTTGAGGCTATCGCGCGTGGACGCGATGCAGGCCCCGGCGCACGTCTCGATGTGTTGGTTGAGATGGGAGCAAAAAGAGCGGGGGAAAAGTGAAAAACACACACACAAGGGATGCGGAGGAGGGACGGAGGGAGGGAGGGAAGTAAGAGGTAGGGGGGGAAACAACATGAACGAAGAGGGGCCTCTTTTCGATGAAATACCCGGCAATTAGTTCTTATGTTATCGCCAGAGAAGCGCCAGTTAGGAGAGACAGCCAGTGAAAAGAAACACCTCATAATACGCCCCAGCCAGATGCCATATCGAGACCAAGCGACGTCCAGCAATCAGAGCGAAACGATGCCCGTCGTGCGCGATGTTTCCAACCGGCAATGTGTGTGGTGTGTGTGTGTAGGTACCCAAAGATGCAGAGCAATTAGTCGCAAGATGCAGCGCAGGGCAGCGCAGCACATCGCACTCGCAATCACAGTTGCAGTCCAGCTCCTCCAAGGCCATGGCACGGCGACGGCGCTGGCACTCACTGGCACGCAACGGAAGCATGGCAATCAAAAATTCTCAGCAAACACCCCCCTCCCCCTCCCCCCTCCGTGGCGCCGACGGGACCAGGCCAGACCGTCAAGAGCAGGGCGACATGTCAGCGATTGGCCGCGGTGGAAACCGGCGACGCCCCTTTTACAGTTTCTTGGGCGCCGTTGCAGCTGGCCACCGCCAGAAACAGAATGAAGCCCTCGTCGCTCACTTGGTCGGTGACTTGGGTCTTTTGCCCTCTTTGCCTCTCACATGAGAAACAGTCTGGCCCACTCTCACCTCCTCTTCAGCTCATCCGTGGCCACTCACGTCTCTCCGCGCTTCCAGACTTCACCTCGCTCACGGGCCTGGTCCTTGTCAATCTGGTCTCCGGCTTCTTCCCGCCCATTCCGACCAGGCCAGAGCTTCCCCTTCCCGCTTCCCACCTGGCACCCTTCCGCCCTCTCTATTTCGCTTCGCCTTCTTTTGCCCGGGCGCCTGTGCTCCTTGCCGCGTCTGTGTCTTCCCTCTGCCGCTCCCGTTGCCTGTCCGTCCCTTTCCCAGGATGATTACGGCGCAAGGGCCACAGGCCACAGCTGTCACGGACACCAGCCCTCCTCACCGCATCGCGACATCACTCGTCAGCCAGCTAGGGGTGGCTTGGAGCGTCAGGCACGCGTACGACTCTTCTAAATTCGTCCCTCCTGTCGTCAAGTTGTCGCCAATTGGATCATGTCTGAACCTCTCTTGGCGTGATTGTTAATCCCCGATGGATCCTCATCCTGCTTCTCCGCTGCGGCTGCGGCTACCGGTGGCCTTCCTCGACCTTCTCCTGACCTTCGAATTGTGGTGCGCTGTCTCCTGCTGCATGACGCATCACGCACGATGAGGTCGATGAGGTTGTACAGCTTCACTCCCTCAATCTGAATTGAGACAGCCTTCCAACCCTCCCATCTGTGTCCAGCAAGGCACTGCTCATTCATTGCAACCCAGTCCCCCAATCCTGCGTTCCTGACGTCGTGCGTCCAGCTCCGACCGCTTGGCCGAGAGCCGTTATCCGTCGACTATCGTCATGGTGGATTGACTGACCTGACATTCATGTTGGACTGACAGCAGCAACGTGAACGTGGGCAGTGGGCGCGCAGGTGGGTGATTGCGGGGCGGGAGAAACGCCCGAATGCTCCTCTCGGCACGGTCTCATTCGGCATCTCCTCACTTTAAACGCTCCTGTCTCACTCACCAGACAACTCACCCGTTGTCCCCTCTCGCTCTCTCTCAGTCTCAGCTCACCCACCCACCAGTTCACACCCGGCAGACCGGTCACATCAAAAAGGAACCGTCTTCCCCTCCTTCACACCTATCATCGTCAAAAGCCAATCTTTCCTCCACCGCGGCCCTTCCCATTGGGTTCGTAATGCCCCTGTCAATCCGCACCCTCATCAATTCCATCAACTGCAGCCGCCGATCCTGCCACACCACCACCATCGGGCTCTTCCACCCTCCAAACTCTCTCCATTGGGCTGCGATGCACCCGCGACACCCCCAACTTCAGAGCTTCACCCGCACCCCGCGGTCTCGGTCCTGGCAGATCACCTGTGTGTCGCCGGAAGCTCTTGCTCTCTCTCCCGGATGGCGGCTGAGAGCGCGACACGACAGCAGGTGGCAAGTGTCACCTCGCGGCAGGCTTTTAGCCCAGTCTCGAACTCAAAACCGGCTTGCCCCATTGGATCGAGCCTCCAGCCTCTCAATGATCATGGAAGCCTTCGAATCGTGTGGTTGGGAGCGCAGAGAGACTCTCGGCCGGTCTTCGTACGGGATGTGATAACGGCGGCTTTCTCGGCAATCGCCTCATCATCTAAGGCCTCCACGGGCCAAGTGAGAGCCCCCCCGCGTTGATGTCAACGTACTTCAAGCGTCTCCTCCATCTCTCTCGCGGTTGGCCCGAGTCTGCATGTATCCGCTAACCGCCGCGTTACAGCGGCCAGCCTCATGCCTAACAGCTGGGTCCCGTGACTGGCTCGTAAGATGAGATTTGACAAGCTCATGCCACTGCGCCATCGTCCTGCACCAGCCAGGCAATTGCAGTAATATTTCAGGCGCCAATGCCGCGGCTGTTTTCAACACTGAATCGTGCGAGATGCCAGCTACTCGACCCCCTCGTCAACAAGACGTGTGCTCGCCATTTGCATCTTGCTTGTTATCTCAATGATCTTCGCTGTGTGTTGATGCTGTCAGTGACAACTCTGCTCCCGTTTGCAAATTTTGGCGTGTCTGGCGTCTCGCTTTAATTGTCGTACGGGCTGAAGGGTTGGTCGGATATTCTGGTCTATTATCTCGGCCTGACAGCTCGGGTGGTGCATCTGCTGACAAACAAGGAATCCTTCGCGCCGTTCACGGTTAGTGTCTGTTTGGACGTCTGAATTACTAATCCAACCTGACAATCTGACACTTTGTATGTGAGCTGTGTTATGACTACCTGTCTGCGAAGAACAAACTTGATTCAATCACCGCCATCACCGCGTGCCAGCCACGCTCGAATAGCCAGCCCATCGAGGTTCTTTGCCTAAAGACGCAGCATAACCATGAACCTGGACACAGCCGAGGATCTATTGAACTTCAGCTTGGTTCAGGCTGCCCCTCCAGTCTTGTTTTGCACTATTTGCAACAAGCCCTTTAGCCAAGGTGGGTATCTTGTAATGTCTCATCTTTCGTGCCCAAAGTCAAGCAGGGGAGTTACGGCAATGTCCATGGAGATAAGGCCGAGGGAATGCGGTCTTTCTACGTGCAGGACGCTTCCGTAATTGCGAATTCCAGACTAACAGTACCATCAATCTAACTCATGTCACAGAGACTGCATTGAAAAGACATGTCGCGTACTGTCGACGAACAAGAAATAGGCCTCGCATCAGACCTAAGCCTTGTATAGAATGCCGAGCAGCGAAAAGCAAGTGCAATCTCGAGGAAAGATGCAGTCGCTGTGTTAAAAAGGGGCTTGTCTGTAGTTATTCCGACGCTGTTACTTACCAAAGACAAAACGAACCAGCGGCAGCTTCCATACCCATACCGCCAGCGTCTGATAGTATCGGAGAGCTCAATCTATACGGTGGTACCCAGGACACCGGTACACTGTGTTTGCCTGCTGGTGAGGCGCAAGACTGGATCAGTTCATATAACCTTGGTGGAGTTGACCTCAACCGCCTCACGCCCGAAAACCTTGCGGTCTGCCTCCCCAACGAAATCGATGGCGACACGGATATGATTCTTTCGGGTAGACTGCACGAGATCGCCATATCCGGCATGGTCAATGACTGCACCATTTCTTCCATTTCTCGGATATCGTTTCCTCTCAGCAGCATCCGACCTCACAGCGCTGCCGTTCAAGCTAGCGCAAGTGTCATTAGACAATCCCTGGCTGCATATCCTCAAATGATGCTCCGGCGCTCGACGTTTCCGCCTTTCATCCATCCTCATCAAGACAAAAGCAAGCTGCCTGTACCACTATCGAACTGCATGGGAATAGCTGTTTTGTATGCCGCAAGGAATAAAGACACTCAGGCCTTCTTATGGAAAACGATTCGGGATGAGCAAGAAAGGTGCCTTCGAGAGGTAAAACAAGCCTCGCAATACCAAGCATTGTTCCAGATAATAATTCGAATTTGCAGATGACCGGTTGGTCTAAGTATGACGTCTTTGCGGCCATGCAATCGCAATTGATTTACATCATGATGCGAGTCGTGGATGGCTGCTGCGGAGGAGAAGTTCAGGGTCGAGAGTACAACACGAACATGCTGCTGGCATACAAGGTTTGCTGCGACTATCATGACAAAGGAACTGCGCACTGACTTTGTACCAAGGGTTTCTGGAGTCAGCTGATTGCCCTCGATATGACTTCTTGCGATGCTGCTGTCAGCAAAACGACTGAGTGGGATGATTGGATTCTTGAAGAATCTCTTACAAGGTACATTCCAGTCTTCTTTGCGATTGACGGTCGTTAACCCTGTTCCAGAGTTGCATGCGTTTGGTTTCTTGTCGCTCAAATCAGCTCGGTGAGAATGGGTATGCCATGCGGTATCCTAGATGCTTGGCATAATCTAAGACTTCCGTGCCATCAGTCGCAGTGGACTGCGAATACGTCTGACGAATGGAAGGAAGAAACGGAGGCACTTAGTAGCATGCGAAATCTAGACAAGAGGCCTGTGACGTTTGGAGATCTTTACGAGCTGAATAAAGGGGCAAATCACCAGGCAGTGATTGACAGGCTGGATGTCTGGAATGCCGGGGTAGACAATCTGGGTGTTCTACTGAACGTTGCTGTGAACATGATTTAATTCGTCAAAGTCCTTGGTCAACAGTCCCAGATTAATATACACGAGTGTGTGTCTCTCGTAGGCTGCCTTTACCTTTTTTTATGAGACGGCACTGCCGGCGGTGCCACAAACTCTGTCGCGTGCCTCCGAAACGTGCATGAATCTATCACATGAATCATCTTTTGCGCTCTTCTGGGAACCGACATTGGGTGGTGTTGCAAGTCGCACGTACAACTACATGTTCATGAAACAATAGCAAATTTCAAAAACACAGGCACTTTTTGAGGATAAGGCAGCTCTTGACCTGCAGTACTAGTGAATTCCCTACATCATCTATTTCAAACAACCAGTGCCGACTAAACCATTGCAGATTGCCTAAAACTACAAACAAACAAATTTCCGACCATCAATCCACCGATGGTTACCAGGGAATTGCACCCTCTCTGTTCGAAAAGGTTCCAGAAGGACCACCCGGGGCAGCAGTTGCAAGCTGGATGACGCGCTCGGCTCCAACCTCCACAGGTTCACCAGCCTCCATGAACCCGTTCATCTTCGTTTTGACCAGACCCGGGCAGACGGCGTTAGAAACTCCGCCAAAGGGCTTCAAGATGCGAGCATAATTGACCGCAAGCATGTTCACCGCCGCTTTACTGGCGTCGTATGCCTTGTAGTCGTTGTTGTAGAAAAAGGTGTCCGGGTTTCCCGAAACCTCAAGGGAGCCCATCGTAGACGAAAGAAAGATGACACGGGGATGGTTGCCCTTTTGAAGAAGCGGAAGAGCGGCTTCTGTCAGGGCTGCAGTGCCAAAGACGTTCGTGTTGAATGTCTTGGAGAATAGGTCTCGAGTGGACACAAAGGCGTCCGGCTTAGTGTCAAGAGCGACCCCTGCGTTGTTGACAAGGACATCGAGCTTGCCATGAACACTGGTGATGTGGTCAATGGCATTGTTGATCGACTCATCAGAAGTAATGTCTAGTTGGACAGAGGAAACGGAATGACCCTGCTTCTTGAGCGAGTTGGCAAGCTCGATACCGGAGTCGGGATTGCGGGATCCAATGATGACATGGAAATTGGGAGTCTTGGACAGAAGACGAACGACGGCTTCCCCAATGCCTGCGTTGCCTCCGGTAACTAGAGCGATAGACATTGTGACTTGAATGATTTTGTGTAGCCGAGGAAGGTGATTATTTGATAGGATGAAGAGAAGGTTGGATCTTTGTTTGATGGGTGCGGGATGTGCTGTTCTGTAGGTCCCTCAGTTGGGAGTTCTAGGTGTGCCTTTTATCCTTCCCGTCGAAAGGGCGGATGACAAATGTGCCAAATATCAACGAGAAGTCTTCCTTGTGGTATTACAAATGATGGAGCGCCAAAGTGAGGTTCAGGACCAAATTGGCCGGCACGATGCGGGGCGGAATCATTGATACCGGCGAATTTGGGCGGCGGAAAGTGGGGCTTTCACGGCGGTGGGCGGCGCTTGCGGCCAAAGTGGCCGCGCCAGCGGGAAGTATTGGTTCGGCAGAAATTTCCACGGATGTCCGCGTCAGTGAGCGGCTGAGTAATTTTATAGGTGGAGGAACATACATGCTCATTTCAGAGAGCCACTATGTTGTTTGCAAAGATACACGGTGAGGTACCCGAGAGGTTTTCAGCAAGTCGTACCCAGAATGACATCAAGCCTGCGAGGGCCGGAGTAGAACTGAGTTAAAATTTCCAAGGTATCTGAACTAATAATAAACAGGCCTTTTGACATTATTGGCGGATGTGTTTGATGTTTTGCTTACTTTGTAGGGTATTGGCCCGTCTGCCTCATTTGTTGTGGGAAATTGCTAAGCTGACAGAACTGTGTTCGAGGACGAATGCCATTCTGAAGGTAGAGAGGTAAATAGTTTGATGTAAGTGATTTGATATAAGTATTTGGATACCTGAGCTCATGGTTAATGGGTAAGGTGTGAGATATTTCAGAAATCTGATCATACTGCAAGCCACCCAGTATTATCAAGTGCAAGAAATAAAACGATGATATATATATAAATGTAGACGATGTAAACTTAGGAAGATCAGACATTGAACTAATGTATCTAAACCTTGGAAGAAAAAAAGAAGAAGTTCGGGCCGAAAGTGAAATGGGGTGAAGGAGCACAGATGTGACAGAGACCCGTCCTCAACACAACACACGTTGCCACAACCCTCACCAAACTACGACAGTCCTGGAGTCCTGGAATCTCAGCTCAGACTATCGTACGACTTTTCTTAACACTGAACAACACAATAGGGTCCAGGCAAGTAAAAAAAAAAAAAAAAAAAAAAAAAAAAAAAAAAAGGCATCGAAATGCAGCATTGGTTACCGTATCAAAGTGGCCTAAAAAGCTCAACATTAACCAACCGCCTTCTCAGCTCTTTCGCCGGATGCATCCTATTAGTGCTCTTACGGCGAAAGGTCGCACTAAGAGAGAAAATCAGAAGATACTGAAATCAACCAAAGCTTGTTTGCACAGTTTACAGACGTTGCCACAGTTCTTCATGCATGCTAGGATTCGAAGGAACATGGGGCTCAGTCGGACATTCAAGGTAAGTTCAAACTAGGATGCACCTGGAAGTTTCTCAGCCGGCATGTCGCCTCCCAGGCTTATGAACAGCCTACACCTTAGACGAGTAGGCCCATTCAGAATAAGGCCTTTGACTGTCTCAGGCTCCCAGCAGTACACCAATTGGCAATTGCAGCCATCCAGAAATACTGGCACATCGAGACGCAGACAAGTTGACAAATCCAGTCATTGCTACTGATGGTGTGACAGGCTTTGACACTTTATCAGTGACGTGAGACGCCGACGCAGGGCCCGAGTTTATTTTCTTAAGCGTCGTGGCTGGAAGAGCGCGCATTCGGATGCAAGCTCAAGCCCTCCCGTGGCAAGCAAACACACTCGAATTTGTCAATTACTTCAGATGAACTGACCATTCTTTTGACAGTGCTGACTGACGTCCGCAGAAACGTCAGTGCAACAGCAGTAGGTCCCGCTTCCTGGCAGCTGAGCCTCTGCCCTCATCCTCAGCCGGCAGGATCTGAACCATGCTGCAGTGCACAGACGGGGATGTTCTGGAGGAGTCGGGGCTCTTTCCGGTCAAACAAATCTCGAGACGTTTGGAAGGCATATCTATGGTATTTGAGAACAGCTGCATCCACATGTACACCGAGGGCTGCCTCGGCTTTCACCAAGTTGCATCCGATGCATCATTGGCTGGATGCTGAGCTGTATGCAGGTACCGGCCGTTTCGCCATAGTCTCTTCACCTCTATAAATCACTACGGCTCCCAATACGACTAGTTCGTGTTCGTGATCCGGATCCCCATCACTCAATCCTATTGCCTTCCTAATTTCAAAGAAGACTATCATGCGTGGATTTATTGTTTTCGCCTCCGCCTTGTGCGCGAGCTACGTCTCTGCCCAACAGGGAGCTGTATGCTTTGACGACTTGGACTGCCTACTCGCTGTAAGTGCTCCTTGCTTCAAGACTAGCAAAGACGTCTCACTGAAGGTCATGAACAGGGCGGCCAGAATGCAAAGTGTACCAGAGCACAAGCTGGGGCAATCACCGGGTGCGTTTGGACAAGTTATTATCTGCCGTAGCAGTGCAAGAGGCTGACCTTTACCCTAGGAACTGTGCAGGCGGTACTGCTGCTGGAGGAGCAGGTGCGGGTGCTGCTGCTGCCAAGGGCAAGGGCAACAATGCTGCTGCGGCGGACCCTATCGGTTCGCTCCTTGGAGGTCTTACTGGGGCGAAGGCCAAGGGCAAGACTGCCACCGCCGCCGCTCCAGCGAAGGCGAAGGGTAAGACACCCGCTGCTGCTGCTCCGGCAAAGGCGGCCAAGAAAGCAAAGAGCCCAGCCCTTGGAGCTAGACAGGCCGCGGCCGTTCCTGCCGCCTCCGCCGCCCCTGCTGCGGCTCCGGCTGCAGCTCCAGCTGCGGCCCCGGCCGCTGATCCCATCGGCTCGGTGCTCGGAACATTGACGGGCAAGACCAACGGTCAGGCTGCTGGTGCTGCTGCTGCCCCTGCGGGAAGTCAAGCTGCCGACCCAGTTGGTGCTGTTCTTGGAACTGCCGCTGGTGTTCTCAAGGGCAAGGGAGGCCAACCAGCTGGTGCCGCGGCACCCGCAGGCTCGCAAGCCGCTGATCCTATCGGAACAGTCCTGGGAACCGCCGCCGGTGTCCTGAAGGGCAAGGGTCAACCCGCCAACGCGGCAGCCCCTGCTGGCAATGCTGCTGCCAACCCCCTTGCGGCTCCCTTGAACACTGTGCTGGGTGCGGCTGCTGGCGTTCTCAAGAAGAAGGGAGCTGCTACTCCTAACGCTGCCGCCCCCGCTGCTGGTGCCGCCGCACCCCCTCCCGCAGCTGCCGCACCACCTCCAGCTGCAGCTCCTGCAGCACCTGCCGCGTCTAAGCCGGCTCCGGCTCCAGCTGCGCCGGCCGCACCCGCTGGATCCAAGCCTGCCGCCGCAGCTCCCCCCGCTGCTCCCAAGCCTGCTCCCCCGGCTGCGGCTCCTCCGGCTGCAGCTCCGAAACCGGCCGCCCCTGCTCCTGCCGGTCCCGCTGCTGGCAAGCCTGCTCCTCCTCCCGCTGCTGCGCCTCCCGCCGCACCAGCTGCCGGCAAGCCTGCGCCACCTCCAGCTACCGCTCCGGTCCCTGCTGCTCCAGCTGGTGGCAAGCCGGCCGCGGCCCCGGCTCCAGCTCCTGCAGCCCCCGCTCCACCGGCCGGAGGAAAGCCAGCTGCTGCCCCACCCGCCGCCCCGAAGCCAGCTGCTCCACCAGCTGCCGCTCCGGCTCCCCCTCCTGCCGGAGCCCCCGCGGCTCCCGCGGCCCCGGCGGGGAAACGTATGCGCGTGCGTTTTTAAACACATGGGACATGGTTGATACATCGGGTTTTAATTTCTCAGTGGCCATGACAAAGGCTTAAACACACTGGTGTGGAAAGCAACAAATAGGGACAGGCGTTTTGAAACCAGAAATGAATGTAAGAGACATGAGTTATACAAGCTGTAAACACATTGAAACAATAATGAGTGATATGATTTCGACCGCTAAAGGTTTATGGTGTCGCCGACCGATGCTCTTGCGGCCATACGCTTCCATGCGTAGCCCAGTTTTTGACAACAAGCATGACGGCTTCAGGCTGATCATGAGGTACGATATGCCCTGCCTCATCAACAGTAACGATGGATAGGTTTCCACTGGTCTTCGACATCCCGACATGAATATGATTGCCCAATGGTTCTTGAAAATAAAGGCTGACCCATGGTTGAACTCGGTAATGCGCTTGTACCTCCCACAAAAGGTCATCGAAAATGCGCTTGACCCCCTCGGTATTCCTACAAGCAAGCATTAGCCGCAGGTGAATCCTTTTCCCTCCAAAGGCATTTACAGACGTACACAATGATGTCATTGTTTCCATTGATGACTAGAACCCGAGTGTGCTTCTTATCAAGGATTGCAGCTACTTCGCGACTTGTGGGAACAAAAAGCTCAGCGGCTTTAGACCACTGCTCGTTCAAGTCCATATTCACCATCATGAAGTTAATCTGTTTCTCAACACCAATTTGCTTTTGCACATGTGCTTGGTTCAGGTATTTAGTGATCTCCTCCATACCTGATGTCTGTTAGTGTTTCTGACTTAGGCTGTAAGTGCTCACGTACCGAGGCGACCGCATAATGGAGGCTCAATGCAGTCAACTCGGTCATCGTAGGGGTTGAGACCACCAGGGGTGACCTTATTCATGACAACATCCTCGAAAAGTTTGCACGCTCCGTAAGCTGCTTCGCATGTCTTACCATCGTATGCCATATCACAGAGTCGGCTGAAATGGTCGCACGTAGGATAACCGGCAGCCATCTTAGCACACTCGGTGTCGTTGAAGCCTCTTCGAGATACCGAAAGCTCGACGCCTTGGACCGAAGTTGGCATGCAAAAGTGCTCATATAGACCTAGAACAACCTTTGGAAAGATGACAAGGGCGTTTACTAGAATGATGGAATCCAGTCTTCTTCTCATTCTGCTGACATACGTAGGAACGTATTGTCCACCAAATGACTCACCCGCGAAGTGGATAGACCTGTTGGATAGTTCGGGAAAGACATCATCAAGGAAGATGTCCAGGAATTTATCGAAGTCATTCTCGGCGTCGTTCAAATCGTGGGCCCAAAGATTCGAATCGTTCGTGTAAGAGAACCCTACCCCGATAGGTTGACTAGTAAGCTCGTAGGTCAGTGGGAATAAGGCATAGCGTTTTCAGAGGCCCGCTCACTCAATGAAGAGAACGTTGGCGAAATTTGTCCAACTGAAAGCATTTTTCGTCGTGCTATTGCCAGCCTCGTTTATTTTGCATGGGCCAAGCTCGTAAAAAGCACCAAGAAGAGACGAACCACCAGGGCCGCTGGTAAAGCAACCTTCCCGTCAGAAAGTCCGAGGATGTAGAAAGACAAAAACAAATTTGATCGCAGCGATCGACGCACCCGTTGACCCAAATAAGCAAAGGCGCAGTTTGAGGATTATTACGACTTTCGAAGTACCCTAAGAATTGTCAGAACCATCCAAGATTGACAATCTGAATGAAATCTTGATTAACACACAGAAAAACATTTCTCTGTTACGGTTGACGGGAACAAAGCCTGTCCATTGCCGCGAGCCTGCATCGCAGAGCCTGTCGTCTTGTCTAGTGACTCTTGGCTGGTGCCACAAGGGTGACGGTAATGGGTCCTGGTAGGGAAGGTGCTTCTGTTCTACCTCAAAGGGGACAACCTATCCACCAGGAGAGAACGTAGCAGACGGCTGGAAAAAGCGTGGTAACTGTCATTTTTGGCGAGAAGTTCGAATAGCAGTTGTGAACGAAAAGATTCCAAGCGCATCAGCATAATGTCGAGGTTGGGCATACAAATAAGTTGTGGTTCAAGTTTCCTAATCAGGCAACCAAATGCGACCCCATTCAGGGAATCAAATGCGACAACGTTCGGAGGAGTTAGAAAACATTGATTGGTCAAATTGATCACATACCTTTTTGGGAGGGACCGTGAGTAGACCACAACTTGCAACAGATCTCTGATTTTCAGTGAGCTGTTTTCCGAAACTCATAGTATCATTATGTAGAGCGGACGCGGAAATTCCACGAAGGGAAGATCTGAAGAAACGAAACAGGCACAGGCTACTAATTGAGCTCTTTCATATCAAAGGAAGATTAGAAGCAGTGGCATAGAAGAAGTGAGGGCATCTGATACGCTATGCAGATTCCATCAAAAGTGAGTATTGTTGGCTTAGTAAACTTTAACGTCATATTCGTAGAAATGAAGATATAATCCATACAGAACGGGCGATGAGACGTTACTTATATAACACTTAGAAAAGACAAGATTTATTTCAAGAGAATGCTGTAAAAGGCTGTAGCGATATTACGACCAAAAATGTTACGTTGGGAATTCCGAGTTTTCGTAAAGACGTAATTTCGAAGCGACACAGAGTAACCCTATTACACCCCGCACCTCAAATAACTTGAATATCCACTGTCTTTCATCCAAGATGACAGGTTCTCCACTGAAAGGGAGTTCATACCTGCCGTGGTTCTCGCGAACAAAGTCTCATACGGATGAATGCTGAAGCCAAAATAATCTCCCTCTCGGAGTGGATCCAGGACACCAGGAGGTGTTGATTCACAATAACTTCCAGCATCGCCGATTTTGTGAAAAGAAGCCATCAAGACGTCAACGGTATATCCCGCGCCCGTGATCATCGACGTAGCTCCCATCTCGGCATGAGCGGCACTGTGAAGCGTATCGTAGCAGCCGCTAAGTCCAACAAGCTCGCTAGGTCCCCCGAAGATCGAGTGACTTCTTCCTAAGGAAGCATCAAGCAAAAGGCTGATCCCAGTTTGATCCGTGGCCCAGACCAATGATGGAACATAAAATCGTGGCCAGCATTTCGCAGTGATTCCAACAAGCTGCTAAACGATCAGTCTCTCTTATGGTTATTTGTCCAGACGGTTGAACTGTTTTGCTAACAGAGATTGAATAGCACACATCGTAGGAAGTAATAAGGAGGGAAGATAAGGGAACGCCAAATATTTTACCTTGGCTTTGTGGGTTATCTTTGACAACAGCGTGTCAGACCAGCAGCTACTGCTCCAGTAGGGCATGAATGGACCCCGTACACTAGCATTCAGAAGGATAAAGTAGTCATACTGTTTCCAGATATTGTTGCCTCGAAGAACTTCGCCGTGAGCCCCAAGATCGGAGCAAGTTCCCTCTCGCTTCACGATCTGGACATTTTCTCTTTCTGGTACTTCTCTGAGGGCATCTGTCCTCCCGTTGAAGATGAAAATGAAGTCAGCTGCACGGTGAAGTCCAAACTTCACGAAGTATCGTAAATTCTCGCGGGACTTTTCGCTTTCGGTGTATGAGTAGACTATAATAATCCTTGGAGTTTCTGTTGTTGATTCTGTGGTAGAATTTGCTTGAGAGGTTAACACAGGCTCGGCGGTAGAGGGAGAATAAGTGAGTCGGCCTTGAGAGATAAGAACAACCCATATCGCCAATAATGTGAGAACAGGTAGCCATCGGTGATAGTTGATTGCTGACGGCATCGTGACCGCTGCGGGAAAAGTAACTGAAAATAAAGGACTGTCAAGAGCAGGTTTTGATGAAATGACCAAGAAAGATTACAAGCTACACGAAGGAGTTCACACGTCATTTCACACATCGCTGACTGTTCCCTATTATCCCTGGACAGAAGCATATTTTGCAAGCAAGGGGTGAAAGGGTCAGGTCGTGAAGAATGCAAAGGGTCAGCTCAACTAGCCGAGACCCATCTAAATCCCCTACCAATGATAACCAAGTGGGAATGCTCGCCAAACTCCTGATTGGGTTTTGTTACCAATTCCGGGTACAGACCTCTTCGCAAGGTTCGGATAGTTCTTCAAGGCATCGGCTTTGGGACTCTGTTTCGCGCTCTAACAGTATGGCCAGCCGCAGCAGCTATCCCATCGAGTGCGGCATGGCGTCACTACAAACATGTGCGGAGTATTAGTAGCTAATTGGATATTAATCCGGTCGTTTCTCGCTCATTCCCGCGAATTAAAAAATCATGTTACCAGTCGAGTTGGAGAAAATTGTGGATTGTATGTACTGACGCCATGCCGCACTCGATGGGATACGGACACGAGGTTAACAATGAGACATTCGCGTTTCCGCTGCTGAAGTATCCCTCTCAAGGGGGCTTCACCAAAACATTGAAATTTCCATTCCGCAGTGTCTCATCCAGGTTGACTGGCTGCCGCCGTGGAAAACCTTGACCTTTCATCTTTGATATCTCATGAAACCTGCATGCCTCACATATGACTATGGATGAAGACCATCACGTGGGCGGTTGACAAATTTCTGTATTTCGCATTCTCAAACTGTAATGCCGTGTTTGCAGCTCTTCTCTTCTGTCGAGATAGGAAGAAGACTGGTTGATCTGGTCAAATCTCTCCTCTTATCGTCGTTGTAGTACCCTCGGTAGGTTTGATGAGGCTCGGTCGGCAGGGTCCATGCAGTCGCAGATCACGCATGCCAAGTTTGGCGATCACGGGTGAATCTCTGGTCCAATACCGCGGAACCAACGACCTGGCGAGTGCAGCTCGCTGCACATGTTTGCCGAATATTGGCATCGAACTTTACCCTTTCCCAACGTACTATTCTGCTTCATGGTATCAGATGAGGTGTTTGAAGAAAGATTCACAGTAAAGCCAAATGGGAGAGTGGCAGTGGTTGCAAGAAATATGAGTCGAACCGTCTTGCGCTGGTCTTGGAAGAGCGGAACAAATGATTCACTGTCGCAGCTCGGTTCACTGCGGGGTCTGAGTGCTCTCGTCCAGAGACTCTTTCGTTGATCTAGCGTGTGGTTTACGGCGGTTTCCGCAGGACACCAGAGCGAAGCCATCCCCGAACTACGCCATTGGACTTCCAATTGTCTTACAGTGACGAAACTCATTTTACTGACGAGCTTGGCACTTTGGACTATCTACCAAGACTGGAAGCTGGTCTTGACGTTGACTTATCCGCCACCAGAGATAAGGGTCTAGAAGGGCAGACGGCGGCAGCGGGAGGCGGTAGATAGAGGTTATTGCCGGAGATGTGGGGAAAGGGAGGTAATGCAGGGGACGGCGGGGGGGGCTGGCGATGAGATGCGATGTGATGCGATATGCGCGGGCATTCCTCCAGCGCCACCGGGATGTGGGCGGGACCGGCGCGGGGTCGGAGCGACGGGGCTTGTCGGGCTCAGGGGGAGGAGGGTGGAGCTGTGGTCGAATTAAGGAAGGTAACATCTCGGCGACCGGCTATGCCCGACACTCATAAATATAAGCTTGATTTGGCCAATCCCCATCCAAGCAGACGCGGTGAAGCTCAAGAGCCAAGACTTTAAATCAACGGCCAAGACTTTGAGTGGGAACGATAATACGCGCGAATGAACTCAGCCGTGCTTGGTGCTGGCCAATTAATGGACCTCGATTGGCGCAAAAGGCAAGTCGATAACCAGCCAGTGCTTGGTTTAATCAGAGCGTTGTGCGACATACCAACCAAAGCCTGGAAACCGTCCCTCTCTTGGCTCCTTTCACCGTCTTGGCATTTCCTGAACCATCGCAAAAGCCGCGATTTTTCTTGGCAACTTAAGACATGCCGGCCAACCGGCTTATCACGTCAAGCTTTTGGCGGGTGTCGTCAATAGAAGCGCATGCGACCTGACAAACTGAGCAGGTGCCCCCAACTTGCCCATGAGTCGACTCCTCAGCTATGGAGCACAGGAGCCACCTGCGTTTGCACCCGCAAAAAGAATTGCTGCATCTGATCCAGTTTGCGTACCACAAGACCGTCCGTTGCAGTGTGCTAAACCTTCGGTCTGATCCGTTTTGGGAAGGTTGAAAGTCGAAATGCTTTGAAGTCACGATATGTCTCGCCAGCATGTGAGGTTCAAGATGGGAACGGTCAAATGGTTATATAAACTGCCATGAAGCCAGCCATCAAGGTGTCTATTATCCTCATCCTCATCCCAGTCCTCTCAAGTCAGGTTCTCCCCAATCAGGTGTCCGGTCCCCCCTCCAAGATGCAGTTCAAGACTCTTGTTCTCTCCGCTCTCGCGGTCGCCTCCGGCGCCTTCGCTCAGCGCTCTTGCGGCACCCCGTCTCCCTCTGAGGAGCAGATCGAGGTTGCTGAGCGTTTGATGCTCAAGGAGGAGAACGCCCGCGTCGCTGGCAACTCCACTCGTCTGGCTCCCATCAACGTCAACGTCTACTGGCACGTCATTGCCAGGTCCCAGACTGTTGCCAATGGGTACCTTACCCAGGCTACCCTGGACGAGCAGCTCGACGTCCTGAACACGGCCTTCGCCCCCCACGATGTCCAGTTCTCTCAAGCCGGTGCCGACTGGACTATCAACACCCAGTGGGCTTCTGACTCGGCCGAGCTGACCATGAAGCGCTCGCTCCGCAAGGGCACCTACGCCGACCTGAACGTCTACTTCGTTCCCGGTACCCCCTACCTCGGATACGCCTACTTCCCCCAGACCGTCTCTACCGGCTCCTCCGCTTTCTACTACGATGGTGTCGTCATCCGCTCCGCTGCTGTTCCCGGAGGTAGCTTGGCCCAGTACAACCTTGGCCACACCGCCACCCACGAGATTGGCCACTGGCTTGGACGTAAGTGAACCACGCTAACACATTCAAATCGAAAGATGACCACTTGGCTTACACGCATGGCAGTCTACCACACCTTCGAGGGCTACCAGTGCGGTGGTAACGGAGACTACGTTTCTGACACCCCCTTCGAGTCTGAGGAGGCCTACAACTGCGAGATTGGCCGTGACACCTGCCCTACCCTTGCCGGCACTGACCCCGTCACCAACTACATGGACTACTCTGACGAGTAAGTATACCTCTTTGCGTGTATGTATGTAGAGCATACTAATTCCCCTCACAGCGACTGCTTCACCCACTTCACTGATGGCCAGGAGACTCGCATGCACTCCTACTGGGACACCTACCGCGCTTCTTACCAGTAAGCGCGTGAATATTGGGACAATGCTCGCTTTTGTCAACACTCTGAGCATACTAATCAAATGTCGCAAGTACAAAACTACAGAAACCTAGTTCTTGTACAGTACTAAGACCACGACTAGAGGATGGATACTGGGGACGTAATATGTAATTAGCTAGCGAAGCATAATCTAGTTGCATCGACCAAAGTCTGACTTGGCTCATCTTTGTGTATTTCCATCGGTCGCTAATTGCTGATGCTTGAGACAATGACGACGACAGCCACGTTAGCACCAGCAACTACAAAGAGAGCAAAGGTTCAATTCGAGACATAACTCTAAAAATGGACATGCTCTACGGTTCGAGACGTTAACAAATTAACGTTTTGCCAACTCAGACACATTAATGCTTTACGAAAGCAGGTACTACAACAGCTGATGTGTGGATGGTTGTGGGTGTCGCGTTCGTTTGTGGCATTACCAAGCTACATGAACGAGTCCGGATGCGGTCCGTGTACGTCAATATCTCATCATCCCCTGAGTATTCGAGAGCTGCCAATAAAGTGAAACGTCATCGATCCAATTGTGATCGCCGAGAAAAAGTGTGTAAATTTGCTCCATGAAAGTTTGAGTTGACACCGAAGATCTATGTATAACGCCGCAATATTAGTGGCTATTCTGTGAAGCTGACTTCACTTTAAATAAGTTCAAGATCTGCGCACATCCCTTGCGAAGCCAGATGGATCTTGATGATCTGCGTCTGGACATGCTTTTGATAGTCCTTTCCATCATCAACCAGATGATAACAGGCAGTACGCCACCTGGAGTTGGGACTACCATCAAGCCATCGACGTCAAATACCTTCGGATCTAGATCTCCCATCTTCGTGTTTATGTCAAACCCAAGATCAATGACTAACTCTACTCCTGGTCCAAGCATTTCAGGCTGGATAATGCCGCCTTTGTTGAGCTCTGTCATGACAATAACCCCATCTCTATTAACAAGCTTCGCTTCCTCTGGTGTCTTGAACATCTCAATACGGGGATATCGTTTTTTGAGCTCGGCCTTGAAACCGGGAGTGATAATGTTGGTGCCCCCAAGAAGCACAATAGATAAGTCGAGCATGTCGGCTTTGCGATAAGAAGCGAGCAGACGAACTACGCCATCCACAGCAATGTTGCTAGGCTGTCCTTGAAGACGCTCTTCAACATGTTTCCGTCTACTGATACTGCCCATAACGTCCTTTTCAGAGATCTGAATCGGCAGTGGACGCTGAACCAGAATACCGTGAGTCTGAGAACATTTATTCAGCGTAGAAATCAGATGGAGAACTCCATCTGTAGATGCATTTGGTGCCAGTTCGTACGGAATGAAGTCGATGCCGGCCTAAGACACCTGAATGAGTTTTCGTCATAGTCGGAGATTGGATTTCATCTAGCCATGACATACCTTAGCCGCCACTTCTGCCTTAATGCGGAGATACTCGTCGGCATCTACACCAGTGTTGAAATACACTACCGCGAGAGTTGGCTTGATGCCATGTATACTCTTGCTGTTTCTGATACACCATGACTCCAAAAGCCCAATCACTGGCGCTCCTTTGAGGAATAGAGCTTGGCAGACGTGACTGTATATAACAGAGCCGCACTTGTCACTCACGTAGACCGCTCCAAAATCGCTTGATGTCATGATGAGCATACCGCGAGACCTGGAAAAGGACAAATATTGACTGAGCAAGTAGCTTTCATACAATAAAGTAAAACGCGGCGGGCTGCTGATTTTTGTACCCAAATGTGAATTCGAAAAGACGGTGAAGGCGATTTCTGAAGTTGCCAGTGCTTGTTTAATTAGTGTCTCATATTCTCCATGACAACATGTCAACACATTGTTACAGGCAAGGATCGACACCAACACCTTTTTTGTGGAACGCGACCAACCTGATGAGCTGGGGTCCAAGTAGGTTGACTCGACAACCAGAAACGAAGGTGCTCTAGAAGGTCCCGTTGAATAGAATAAACTTGAAGTCTGTCGCCGGGAGAAGATTCAGGGAAAGGTTGCGAACAACCGAGATGATAAACGCAGGCTTCAAGGATTGTTCACATTCCAGCCGCAAAGCCCCCACCCCATTTTGTCTCCCACTATTGCAGTGATTTGTACAATGGTAGATAAGCAGACATTGAGCATGATAAGATGAATATGACCTCACAATACCAAGCTATCTTAGTCTTCTAACAGCCACGCCGCCTCAAAGGATGCCATCAATATCGTGGGTTTGTCAATTGTCACTCAATTACTTCAACCTCGGCCAGATTTAGATATCATGCTGGACGAAAGCCAATGGTCAAAATACCGGCTCGTTCATCCCAAGGACGACATCATATTTGATGCAGATCTATCTCACCCACTCGTTCGACTTTTCCCAAAGCAAGCTAGCTTTCGACACACTGTACGCATGCTCGCCATATCCCGGACTGTACAGTCCTTTTGATTGTTCCCATGCACCGATTATCTGGCAGTACTCAAGGTATCGCCCGCCTTTCCCTTCCAATGCCGCCGCAGTCGCGGCCCAAACCGAGGTAGAGGCACCTTGAGACGGTGTTTTGTAGATTTTGGATAAGTAATCGTCTTGCTTCAGACCCTTTTACTGCTCATCAGACATATGTCTTGTCAGATCCGTGAGGACGGCGCCGGGTTGCACGCTCCACGCGTGTATCCCTTGTGCGCCATAACGACGCTCGATCTCATTCGCAGTCCAAACGTTCGCTGTCTTGCTCTGAGCATACGCAGCCATGGCATCATAGTGGCCATCAAAATTGATGTTGTCGAAACGAACTTCTCCGAAGCGATGAGCAATTGAAGCCAGGATGACAACTCGAGAAGCAAACTCCTGTGTAACACCTGCAAGCAATGCGGGATGAAGCAGTTCAAAAAGAAGAAAGTGTGCCAGATGGTTGGTACCGAACTGTGTCTCAAAGCCATCCTGCGTTCGGCCTTCCGGAGGGGTCATGACTCCCGCATTACATATGAGGATGTTGAGCGGCACTTTGAGAGACAAAAAGGCCTCAGCACGTTTGCGTACACTGGCAAATGAAGCAAGATCGAGTTCCAAAAGGTGAACACGCGGACCGGAGACAAGGGTGTCACCCAGAGCAGCCTTGGCCCTCGAGATGTCGCGGGCGGTCAGATAAAGCGAAGCGCCAGTGAGAAAGAGAGCCTTTGCTGTGTCGATGCCAATACCAGCGGAGCACCCTGTGACGAACGCTATTCGATTGAACAGTTTGTCAATGAGGCCCTCATCGCGAATGATTTGGTCTGCGTCTGGGCGGTTGTCTCCTGGACCGCTAGGATTGGCGTGAACTGCGACATAGCGATCCGCCATACTCAAGGCATCTAGTGTCCAAAGAAAAAGATAAGGAATGAAAATGTACGGCTAAAAGTTGGCAGGTCCGAGGTCAGATTTCCCTATAAATAACCCTTCAGCATGACCATCCATGGCGAGGCCCGCATCTCCAGTGGGGACGAAAAAGGACCATACCCCAGCACAAAAAAGCCAACAGTATGACCCAACATAAATTACTAGACTTGATATGTTTTACAAAGATTGGTACATGGAAGGTGGAACCATCGACTGACGAATTTGAAATCCCGACCTCTGTTCACGGACTTTGGCGGGTTTTCCCCGGCTAGCTGACTTCAAGTGTCAGTAGCATCAGTAAAGTCCGATTCGCCCGTAACGGAAAGCCCAAATAGGAAGATATTCGGCGAATGACCATTCCACACACGGTGATGCGAACATATAACACACGAGATGGTAAGGCAATATTAAGCTTTTGTTCTGTTGGGTCTCGCCCGAGCCAATGCCGATGGCAGAGCAACGGAATTTGCGTCCCATTAGGGTCTCATCAGTCCGAATAAGAAGCTTATATCGCTGTTGCCTACCCGCAGTTAGCGATAGTATCTCAATCACACCAAAGAGATGTATGGTAAATTATGCAGTAGTCTTCTTGACATAAGTTTATAAATAATCCTCCTGAAGTAATAAGTTTCAGGTGCCTTGCAGCTAGTCTGAAAGTCTCATAACGAACATGATAAAAAGGCTGACCTAGTATTTCACATTCCATTATCACGGAAAATTAGGCTTCGACTCTCTTTAAGCTTTGAGGAAGACACCTATTAATTGAAGAGATCCAATCAATAATGCTTTAGTATATATTTGCTGTTCACTTATCTTACAAGAGAGTAAGTATGTTAAAGATTGAGTTAGTGAGCCTATCAACGTCCTTGGGTGTTTCGAAGCTCTCGTTTGCAGCATAAAGTATGGAAAAGTCGGATAAAAATCTGAGGTGATGATCGTTTGTATATGGACAAGATCGGCACTCAGCTCAAGCTGACTCTCAGAAAGCAGCTATCGAGAAAGTAAAGCCGTCTATTTCAACTGAGTTGATGCTAACGATGAGCTCATATTCCTCCAGGTCGCGGCATCGCAAGGGAAATGACCCTCAAGCTAGAAGAGTTAACCCAGTCGCATGATATGTCGATGCATGCGAGCTCCAGTTGTGAATGGTGTCTAAGAATAAAACCATGCGATGGTGGATATGAAGATACACCAGGATTTCAATATTTTGAGATATTAGTAGACTAAGACCTTTATGGAGGTATCATCTTAGTCTTTAGGAAAACTCTATAAATTAGATATTGCAACTGGACTGAGATATTGGGAAGACTTACTTGCTGGGGATACTCGCAATATTTACGCCTTGACACCTTAAGTCCTAGAAAGTCGAGGAAAGAGATATAGTGATATGAATCTACATATAGCATCAACATGTCATATGGAAGTGGACAGTGGCTAAAATATGGTGGGAGTAGGAACTGCATTGAGTCCATCTTTAGTTGTTATGTGGTAAGTAGCTGACTGACAGAAGACGACTGGATTTGGATCCGCTCAAGCAATGGTCTTTTGAATTCTTCACATTGGAAGGAACCATCAGGAGAGAATTCAGCTTCCATCGTCATTTACGCATGCCTTGACTAGGAACCAAACCAATGTTTGAAAAGTACGCGGGTTCTAATTATGTTATGAACCCTAAGTTTGGTTATTTCAGGCATGATTTCTCTGAAGTTTGCCTATTACACCTAGAAGACACAATTCCAAGCTGGCTGGTGATGCTTAAATCCCTTTTCCGTTATGCTGCTGGCTGGTGATAGACCAGGCTGAGGTCTTTTGTATGTAGTAACTGTCGTAAGGCTTAACCCCAGCAGTGAGAGGGTAGTCGCCCGGTTCGGAGGTAATTTCAACCTCTCTCGTGACCCATATTCGGCTGAGGGCCCGTTGTGTAACTGGCCAGACGATAGGTATGGACGCACAAACCGTAGCCAGGTTGACCTCAACCGTTGCTAGCACAGCAGGGACACAAGCATACCAAGACGGATCCACCCGCGGGTAGGTTCCGGCCTCTGTGTTCTGGATTGACACGAGACGACTGACCCCAATAGCAACAACACTGTTAACGAATAAGGTCAGTAACCTCACAATGATGTCTGAATAGTCTGTTGGGGCGCTTACATATCACCTAGAATGAAAAGTGAGACAACTCCATAGACAGACCTTTTCCGAATGCCGTTTCCCCACGCGAATGGTAGTGGCAACCCACAAACTACCATGTCGAGAACCATGTTAGTCGCTACATGGCTGATGTATGTTCTTTTGTAGACGCCTAAGTCGTCCGACCCGAATCCCCATCGGCCCGTGGCCGGTTTTGTCAGTTCCCACTGTGCCGAAACGGGATTGCATGGAAACCAAGCGATGACGGAGTATGCAGTCCCCCACATCGCTGTGACGATGAGCATTGCCATGCTGATTCGATATGATAGTGAACCATGGTCAAACATTGTGAGATACTGACATAATAGAGCCAGCTTGATGAAGGTTGTTGCCATGCAATACGCAGCGTTGCAAATGTAAAAGGTCTATCGGCAAGTTAGCGCTTCAGATTCTACACCAATAGAGAGACATCCAGGAAGCTTGCCTTGATGAATGCCTCAGTGCCATTTAATCCAAGAGTAGCATAGTGCTTGCCCAATCCGTTTGAGAGGGCTTACATAGACACGGTCAGCATGCGTGCTTTCTTCGTGATCAACAACCAATGCCCCTACCTATACATGTTGATATGGATAACAAGGTGGTGGTTACCTGGAAGGAAGAGAGAACTTAGCATTTTGACCCTTAGAGTCCGTTCGGCTGGGAATTGACAACATACCAAGACCATAATAAGCAATGCATCGTCCCAGCCGGGGCGGCGAACGACGAAAAAAACGGATGTACAGCCGCCCAATGCCACAAACATAGGCGAGGATCTGAGGACGTCGTCAGCCTTGTGGTTCATTTCTGAGCAATGCCTGAAAATCGCGCATTGTATGTTGAATGACCGACAACATATCGAGTAGCGTACCAGAAAAACAACAATAATGGCTAGCGCTGCTGGTCGCTGATTGAGCGCAGGGATTGCTTCATCGAGATCGACCATTGTTAAGTGCACATGTGATGAAGATGAAAGAGGATTGTGGATCGAAGTTCTTGGTACAATGACCGACGAATCCGCTTGGTCTGAGGAGAACGTGTGTCGTCTGCGTGCCGAGCCTTATCCCAGCAGACACGTTGCCTGGGTACAGCTGGATAGGAATGTCCAGGGGACACTGTTTCTTTTATGTGGCCCACAGGAATTGAGATACCGTTCTTTAAATCCCTGTTCATAGCACCAAACTGCCGGGATCTGAAACTCAAATATTTGTTTCGAGAACTTCCCCATGAACGTTAATCTTAAAAGGGTGGGATTGTATTGCCCATTGGAGTTTGTTTCGTTTCAAGACTGGGTTTGTTATGCGGCGTTGGACGCACGGAACAGCTCGCGAACTACGCCAGTGCTCGTAGTTGGCCCCAGTGGTGCGTAAAACTCTCTCAGTACCCATTACCTTTGCTCAGGCAATTGCAAGAAAACAACGTTGCGCAACGCGGCAATGCCATTCCCGCTGAAATGAATTGGATGGGTCTGTTTGAGTACGCTTCCATATATGTTGTTCTGCTTCTGAGGCAATACGTCTGTCTCGCGCACAATCTCCTTCTGGCTGTCTCTAATGTTAACCTTTTGAGCAAAGACCAGCAGTTACAAGAGCATCTCTGAGTAGAAGATGATCTGCTGGCTCATCTCCTCTCGGGCTTTGACCAGAGACAACCTTAATTTGACCCGATTATATAATCAACCCGAGCAGTATTAGTGATCTGGATGTTCTCAGAAGACTGCCCTTGCCTGATTCGAACAATTAGGCATCCTTTATCACTCCTTCTAGCGGAATCTGCGTCTCTTGATCCCTTTGAAAAAAGATTGTTGAGTTGAAATGTTGTGGGTTATTATGCGTAGTTCTTAAGTATTGGGTGGAATGCAATATGTTGATGGAGGAGGAATTCACTTAAAGCGGCTTATAACCCTTTGATGAGCGTCGTCATAGCCTTCACATGATGTACGAAAGTATGCAAGTGAAGGCTTCATGCGAGGTCTATTTGCCTGTTTCATGTGACTATGCTGAGGGATATTTACGAAGCGATTCGCACTAAAAACCTGATAATGGTGTGATTATTTAGTAGGCGTAAAAGTGTAGATTTCTTGGGTTAGATGTGCAAAATGAAATGGGGAAGCTTTTATGTCTCGGCTTCGATGCAGCTCTGGTGGATGCTCAAGGTTAGTAGCAGCCATGCTCCCCTAATTAGATATTAGAGGTGACCTCCAACCCCTTTTTCATTAAGCATACCAGTCTTTTCTGTAATAACAATCATGGTTTGGTTTTAATTCTCTCCATCTGTGTCTTTATTATCTTTCACAATAGGTAAGTGAGGTTTCTCGTACTAACTACTATGTGGTAAGGTATGCTAGTAAGACACATTTGGGAAGCCACCAAGACATCTAGCGGCGATATCAACAATCCAATATTATTGAAGAAAAGTCCGGATTTATTCACATTATGGAGCCTGAGATAAGCCACTATTGCGAAAAGCAGTACAGCGCCCTGCTCAGCAGCGGATTTCTCTTATGAAATCGTCACTGCAGAAAAGATGCGAAGAAGCTGAAGAGTGGAACGAAAGACAAAAAGGCGAATCTAAGAGATAGGTACTCACAAAGGCAACTCCTTCAATTATCAGAACATGAACCATATTAATAATAGTCCGGCTTTCAAATAGACTGAAAGAATAATTGTTTTATATATAACACATTTATGCCACATAGTGAAGACGTCTGTGGAGTTCAATGTTCCATTGCTGAGTATTATGTTCTTTAGATGAAAGAGAAACTTCTTCAAGGAAGCGCACCCCCCCTACAAGAACATGCTAGAGAGAGTTAGTATTTGAAGAGGCGCTGTGTCCTTCGTTTAGTTACCAGCATGCTGGACATACCGGCTTGGTATTTTGAGGAAGAACCATTGAAGCGCAGCTCCGTCAGCACTAGAGACGTTGCAACGCCATATTCAGCAGGTCCTTATGTCAATTTATGTGAAGATTGCTGAAAGGAACTTCAGCATTTCCTCATATTTCAGCATTTCTTCATATGCCAAGATGGTTAGAAGGAACTTCAGTAGTTCCTCATTGCCAAGATGGCTAGAAGGAACTTCAGCAGTTCTTCAGGTGCCAAGATGGTTAGAAGGAACTTCTGAAGCTCCCCATATGCCAAGATGGCCAGAAGGTTCGATGCCTATTTGGGAAGGTTGCACTTGAACCGGAGGAAACAGGCCACAGCGGCCGGGCTCTGGGCCTGACGGTACGCGGTACTCAATCAGGCATATTGAAAGCTGGGCTAGGCTGGGCAGGCCGCGGGAACGCGGGTGCGGTTTGCTGCCTGCGGCCCTGTGCGATCCAATGTCACAGTGCCGGGGAGGTACTCTTCTCGTTGCGTGATCTCGCTACGGCTGGTTCAGGTGGGCCTGTACGAACCACCCCTTTCATAAACCATGCGAACTATCTGCAAGGAGGAACCTATGCTTAACAGGGACCAATGAGCGCTTGGATAGTGCTTAGGGTTTAGCGACAGGCGATTACCGTCCAGACTGCAGAGGATGGATTGTAAAGGCACGTGGTGGCCAGGTCTATCTCAGAGTATGACACTGACAGGAGAAAACCCAAGAAATCCATTGTTGATAGTCAGTTCCCTGTCTTGTAAGTGGCAGCCTAGCCTGGGCATCGCCGATCTCCTCCTAGAAGCAATAGTTCTCACGCACACTTGGGATACCGAAGGTAAGGTTCTCAGTTTCGATCCCGATAACTAACATGTCGTAGGCGACCGTAGTCCCAGGCATTAAGGCCTCAATTTCCGAAGCATCCAGGATCTTACCAAAGTCCTGCTGTGATTCGGTCGTCAGGTGTCATGGCAGGAGAAGGCCTGTCGCATGAACATGGAAGGTCGTTCGAAAGTCGGCCGACGATATAGCTCCTCGCATGTCACTCATCATTGACACGATTCCGCGTAATGTGCAGAGTGTGCTATCTAAATTCATACAAATGGAGCGCAGATCCCATCCCACCGCCTTTTGAATGAATGGCCATCCATCTGTTTCACACAAAACCGTGACTCTGTCTCTCTTTTAGTTCTCGAGGCGCAAGATGAGGTTCCTCAATTCTCTTGTCAGCCTCTCCTGGCTCGGCTCGCAGGCGCTCTTCGCGGACACTGTGACAGCCCACCCCACTTCCACGGATGTTACTTTCATTAATGATCCTATTGTCAACGAAACAACGGCATGGGCCCAGCTGGATGATGATGCTGGATACCACGGTCCGAAGAGGCGCGATGACAAGACGCCTCTGAGGATCATGGCCCTGGGCGCCTCCATTGTCTTTGGTGTCGGCTCGCCCGACCAGAACAGGTTCGTCTCATGAAGCTGAGTGAAGCTGAGTGTGCCCAAAAGTATCTATCTGCTAATCAGAAGCTTCCATCCAGCTACCGCAAGGTTCTGCGCCAGCAGTTGCGCCATGACGGCCACCCGGTCGACATGGTCGGCACCAAGAACAGCGGGAATATGAAAGATAACGTAAACATCTTAGTACGCAGGCCCGTTTAACGACAGAATGACTGACCGAATATAGGACGTCGAAGCTGTATCTGGGTTCATCGTTTCTGAAATCCACGACCTCTCCAAGGCTTCCTATAAGTTCAAGCCTAACATGGTCATCATCAACGCTGGCACCAACGACATTGTTCGCAGTATTGACAATGCGAACCAGCACATCCGCTTCCGCAACATGATCCAGGGCCTCTGGGACAACATCTCCCCCGGGACTGTTGTCATCGCCACAACTATCCTGCCGATCGGTGGTGAAGCTGATGCTAGACGTCAAGCCGTCAATGAGAAATATCGTGAGGTCGTGCGGGATCTGTACGCCCAGGGGCGACCCATCTTCCTCGCAGAGATGGATGGTCACATCGCTCTGTCGGATCTTGATGACGGTGTCCACCCTAACGCGCAGGGGTTCAAGAAGATGGCCGGGCCTATCTACGCCGCCATCGGCCGTGCGAGGTTTCAGGGCCGACTGATGGAACCTCTAGACGCCGGGGATGCTCTCGATCAAGGAGGTGTCGGCTGCCACAAGGTGCCAGGCAACGGCATCAACGCTGGTGCTCTCACACAGGTCGGCAGCGGCTACGATGATGGTGAGTACATCCACGACGCTCAGGACATGGGCGCCGTTACCACCATCACTAGCGACTGGGATCGCGACCAGTGGTTCTTTGCCCGCATCTTCCGCTCGGACCGTGATGATCTGCTCGGTTGGATCAAGAACGGAGACAAGGTCCTATACTCTGTGCGCAGAAATGACGGCGACGGCAAATTCACCCTGATTGGCGACCTCGACGTACATGACAACTGCATTCAGAGAGGGGTCCAGTGGGCTGACCTCAACGGCGACGGGCTCGATGACTTTGTCTGCATCGGCTCCGACGGTGCTGTGTTTGCCAGCATCAACAACGGCAACGGTGGTGGCGGCACACTGCCCACGTTTACACACATTGGTACCTGGAAGGCCAGGGACCCTGCCTACGCCCAGGCCGACATCCGCATTGCCGACATTGACGGTGACGGACGGGCCGACTTCATCGGTCTCAGAGGTAACGGCGACGCTTGGGTCTGGCGCAACGGTGGCATCGGCAACAAGCCATCCTACTTCCAGGCCATGGGTAGGCGTTTCGAAGGTAAAGGCATGGGCAACCTCGCCGGCACACGCTTCGAAGATCTCAACGGTGACGGTCGCGCCGACTGGCTCTGGGTTGCCGACAACGGACAGACGACGACTTATACCAACTCGCGAAGCTGCCACTGGGGCAAGGAAGGTGATGGTCTCTACTCCGCCTGGCGAATCGGCACCAATAAGGCTTCGGGCAAATCTCCAACGCACACGGGCGGCATGGCCAACGGTATCCGGAACAGGATTCACTTTGCCCGTGTCTACGGCAGCCCGCAGGACTTTGGTCTCCTATCACGCAAGGACTACGTCTGGATGGAGCACAAGGAGCTCTCCAACGGGAAGCACGAGTTCAAAGTCAGGGTGTGGAAGAGCAAAGGTTACGGTGCGACCAAGCCTAAGGCTGACGGTAACTTTTACTGCGATATGACAGGCAACGGGCGCGATGACTACGTTTGGGTTCTCTCTAAGGGCGAGATGGACCTGTTTGAGAATGCTGGCAAGGACTTCATCGCCAACGGCGAGAGTTACTGGAAGCAGCCGGGACAAAAGGCCTTCTTCAAGCCGCCCAGGGATCTCGACCGTCGCGATATCCATCTGACCGACTTTGATGGCGATGGCAGGTGTGATATCATTCACGTCGACCACAACAACGGGAACCGCGTGGAAATGTGGAAGAACAACTACACACCCGGAGGGGGTTTCAACTGGCAGTACATCGCCAACCCGGCCCCTGCGCTTAACTGCCCTGAGAAGCGCGGCGTCGGCTTCCGGGACTGGCCGATACGTTTCGCCGATGTTACGGGAAGTGGAAGAGCTGACTACGTCTGTGTTGAGAAGGATGGCCGCATGTGGGGATGGACGCAGGACGGTAACGGCGGCTGGACGCATGTCGACCAGTTCTTCAGCGCCAAGGGCCACGACCGCGCCAACCTGCAGTTTGCGGACGTTGACGGTGACGGTAAATCCGACATCATATGGATCGAGAAGTTTACCGGTGACTCTTTTGTGTACTACAACCTCGGCCGGAGGGATATCGGAGGGTCTCGGTACCACTGGGCGACAATCCCAGCCGGACGACCGGAGAGGGCGTATGTTGGAAGCTTCGCCGGTTCGTGCCAGTACTTCCCGGACTTTGACGGCGACGGCCGCGCGGACCTGCATAGTATTCAGGCGACATTACCCAATACGGCCGTCACGGCGTACAACAGATGCGGTGGAAACCGCAACGGTGACGACTGGGACCCTTCGTACGAGCCTGAAATCGTTATGCCACCCCCGGGACAACCTATCGAGGGTACCCCCGGCGGTGGCGGCGCTCAGCCGATCGAAGACGGATGGAGAGAGATTCCATGCACGCACCAAGGCGTCACAGATGCCAGAAAGGACGCCGAGTGGCGCTGGGATCAGGTCCTGACGCCCGCCGCCTGGGCCGCCGCCCTCCGGAACTACAGGTCGGATAGTGAGTCGAACCCCGACTTCGTGTTCACCCGCTCTATCAGCAATTTCTTCAACGGTCCCGAGTCCATGGACTGCCACAAGCTGACGGGAGCCAACGGCTGCACGGGGGGCTCCTCCTTGCAGTGTAACGACACCAACGCCCCCGCGGGCTACTTCATCCTTAACTCGTTCCGCAACATCAACGCCATCCTGTGGAACACGTACGAGGCATTAGGGGACTCGTACACTGACGCCGGGGCCTCGATCAAGGAGTTTGGCAAGACATTCTCCCCCGTCAAGGACAGCGATCTGAGCGTGGCCATTCTCATCGACATCCTCACCCTCGGCTACGGCGCCGTCATGGCTCCAACGTGGAACAAAGCGATCAGCAAAGTGCCCTGGGCGAAGAACAACGGCGACGACTTCAGCACGCTCAAGGATTTCACCAACGATATGGTCTTGGGTGGGTTTACCCTGACCAAGGACCTCATCGGCAACGTCGTGACTAGCCCGGACTCGGCCCTCACAGTGAACTTGAAGTTGGTCATCAACGCGTGGGAGACGGCCATTGACAAGTTCGCGATTGATATCTTCAGCGGTAAGGGCGACAGGCTGTCCAAGATGATTGCCAACGGCAAGATGATCTCCTCGGTGACCGTCATTCCTTCGACTAAGGAGCTGCGGGCAGACATTGACAAGGCTTTGTATGCCACGCTGATCCCCCTGGGCTGGAAGATCTCCAACCGGGATCTGAACCCATTGTATGCATCCCTCAAACTCTCGGGAAGATCGGAAGAAGAAACAGATTTGGGGCAAAGTGCTGACGACATCTAGCATCGTCGATTCGAAACGCAGCTGCGATGCCGCAGACAACGACGAGTGGATCAAGCTGCGTATCACTAACGGCGCCATCAAGTCCGAAAAGGTCTGCATCGACGACCGCGCTTACTTCCTTCTCGCCGCCGAAAACCCAAAGCAAGAGTGCGACGATGATAAGTACGGCATCGGCTGCTCTAAGTTCGACGGCCTCCCCGGCACGAGCGCCCTGGGACCCCTGTGGGGCGACGTTACGAGGGAGGACATGGTCAGGGGGTACGCAATTCTTCTCTCTTTCAACTGCCCGGTGATCCTCCAGAGCATGTGAAGCTAACAGAAAGGCAGCTCCATCAACACCTTCAAGGCCCACGGCAATAAGAACCAGGAGAATCCTCGGGTGCCCGGAATCCTGGATGCTGAACAGATTGACGCCATGGCGGAAGTCAACATCCAGGCGCCGTACGTCTTCAACTTCCCCATCTGCGACGTCAACACATCGTTCAGAGGATACTATGAGGGTGGTCTCGCTGGCCACGTCAAGAAGAGCTACTTCCCATGCAACCTCAACTACGATCTTTAATACCTAAAGCTGTAGGTATCTTTAATAAACAGTTCATTTGTTTCTCAAAGTGCTCTGTATTAAGTCTAGGCACGGCAAATGCCCAAGGCGCAGCAGTACTACTCCTTGCCTCGAATGTGATCTTTGAATGAGATCTCACCCAATAATGAACTCGAGGCTGGCTTCCAGATGCCTCTCGCAGCCTGTGTACGCTATCGGCTGACGCACTAATACGTGCCCTTCCCCGCGATTAAGCACGGTCCTCATGAGTCAGATTTTAGGCTGCAGTCCCCATATGCAACACAGGGCAGTTGGATTGCATCAAAAATGACGTAACCACTGTTCGGGCTCGGTTTAAGGCATTTTCAATTCTTTCCAACCCTCTGCTCTCATTTTTCCTCCTCTCCCCCATGAGTAAAAGTTGACACCTTCTTGACCCTGCATCTGTAAAGCAACTGCAAAGAGATCCCGCATGGCTACCGAGCACAATGGCTCTTGATAAGGACTTTGAGAATGATCCTGAGGGTGAGGTTTCCCATCCTCTTGAAAAATTGTCAACTCTCAAATGCTGACTTACGTGATACAGAGTACACGGAGTCTGGACACAAAAAGAGGGCTGCCTTTGATGATATGAACCTTAAGCCTACTCTTATTCGTGGGGGTAAGTCCCAGTGATACATTGGAAGAATTATGCTACATCTAGTTGCTAAGCAAGACAACTCTCTAGTGTACGCCTACGGTTTTGAACGCCCTTCGTCTATCCAGCAATGTGCCATCATGCCCATCCTCGATGGCCAAGATGTAATTGCCCAAGCCTCCTACGGTGCTGGCAAGACGGCTACTTTAGTTATCTCCATCCTTCAGAAGGTCAAACCTGATCTGAAAGCCTGTCAGACTCTGATCTTGGCTCCCAGCCGCGAGTTAGTTATGCAAACCCAGGAGTTCATAGTTGCTATTGGCGACTTCATGAATATCCGGTGTGGTGCCTGTGTCGGTGGAGTCAGCGTGCTCGACAACGAGAAGGTTCTCCGGGATGCCCCCCCGGTGGTGGTTGGAACACCTGGCCGGCTTAAGGACATGATACAGCGTGATATCCTCAAGACTGCGAATATAGAGACGCTTGTCCTTGACGAAGCTGATGAAATTATTGCTGTAAGCGTTTGGGCAAGCGTTGGATTCTCTTACGATTGTTACTAACCAAGGTATCCCAGCGTGGTTTCGCGGATCAGATCTACGATATCTTCCACCTTCTTTCAAAGCCGGTCCAGGTTTTAGTTACCTCTACTACAATGCCACAGGACCTCCTCGAAGCTACTGGCATCTTAATGCGTAAACCTCGTCATATCTACATCACGAAGAAGGACTTCCGCCTCGAAGGCATCAAGCAGTTCTATGTTAATGTTGAGAAGGATGAGTATAAGCTTGAAGCCTTCCTCCACCTATGCGCAAGTATCACGACTTTTCAGACAATCACCTTCTGCAACACCCGCAAAAAGACCGAATGGCTCAAGGAGAAGATCAATGTCCCCAACCTTCCCTTCTACGCCATGCACGGGGATATGCCCGCGTTTGAACGTGCTGAAATCATGAAGCAATTTCGTTCTGGTTCGGCGAAGTTATTGATTGCTACTGAGTTCCTCGCCCGTGGTATAGATGTTCAGCAGATTCCTTTGGTAATCAACTATGATCTGCATGCTAACTATGAGGGTTATGTACATCGTGTCGGTCGTAGCGGACGCTTCGGCCGAAATGGTGCCGTTGTCAATTTGGTTACCTCGGATGATACCTGTCTAATCAGTAAGATCGAGGATTTTTACAATACCGAGATAGAAGAGACGACTCTTGACAATCTCATGCTCTATTTAATGGAGCAAGAATGGGCTAAGAGTAAAGAGATCTCTCCCCGCCCGGCGAGAACGGCGGGCCCTTCGTAACCGCGTGTAGAGGTTTTGCCCGTTCTAAAGGATACGTACACAATACACATCCAAGTCAATTTGTCAAGTGGCCCAGGGCCGAGTTCCGTCTTGCACTATGTCTGAGCAAATTCGGGGCAAGAGTCCCCTCTAACGCTCTCTTGGGCGAAGTGGCCAAGAGGTGCACTATGTCCGAGTAGGTAGGTGTCACAAGATCCGCAGTCAGGCGCTGCTGCATTTATCTGACAAAGCCGCTGTCAGCATCGGGACTTCAATCTTTGCAGCATTCCCAGCTCACGAGGCTCTAGCGTCATTTAGCCATGACCAACTCCTCCGATACCATCTCATTACATTTGGTCCAAACTTTGCCTTCAATCGATTCAACTTCGTCTATCAAGCGGATCAAAGCGTTCACTGCTTTGTGCTGCCTCCCGAGGTCTGTGAACGTCCGCCGTCGGCAGCACAGTGTGATGCTCTCAACCCTAGGCTCCAAATCGGAGCGGGGTTCTTATAATTCAGTCAGAATTTGCATCATTAGTCGCCCAAACGGAAAACTACGCCTCCAACCTATTCTCATGGCATCCTACCCGTGGGGTCGATCCGCGTTTTAGATCTGCGACCATCGCTAAAGTCGTCCAAAGTTCCGGAGTGCGAGATTCGCGTAATCTCCCTGCGCGATGACGAAAAAGTATCGTCTTACGAGGCTCTGTCGTACTGCTGGGGCTCGCCACAAGGCACCATTCCCATCTACTGTGTTTCATCGCCCAAAGACAAGGATAAGAAACAACTTCTGGTCACGCCTAGTTGTTTTGACGCCTTAGTTCACCTGCGCAACCGACTCAGCAAGCGCACTATATGGATCGACGCCATATGTATCGACCAGACCAGCGCTCAGGACAAGGCCCAACAGGTTCCCATGATGGCCGAGGTATACGCAAAAGCCGAACAGGTTGTCGTGTGGCTGGGCAGGAATCAAGAGACCACGCGGCTTGTGTTGGAGTCGAGTCACACGACTCAGCTCGCCTATGGTGACGAGCGGTACGGTGATCGGGACTCGAAATGGGGCCAACCCGTCAGTGGCTATGGAAATGGTGAGAGCACAGCCAGCCGTGGTCGATTATGTTCCTGCAGATTATTGATAACAAATAACGCTAGATACAGAATACCTTGCGGCAATACGTGGCATGTTCGAAGTTACACCATGGTTTACACGCGTGTGGACGCTGCAAGAGGTGGCTTTCGCGCGCAAGTGCACCGTTATGTGCGGCCGATTGACCAAAAATTGGGCTGGCCTGGACCAAAGGCTCATGTCGGATATTAACAAACTGCCTGGAGATCTCATGTATCACCTGAACTTGCTCGAGTCCAAGACACTAGCCTCCCGCTTGGTAAAAGGTGGCTTCGACTCCAGTCTCGTGGATTCGGCCGTCAACTTTTTCGGCAACGGATACTTCATGCCTCTCACGACCCGAAAGAAAACGAGCGTCGACCGCGCTGAATTAACTCAGCTCTTGTACAGCATCCGGAATTTCCAGTGCACCAATTTCCACGACAAGGTTTTTGCTATCTATGGTATACTGGGTGCCGTGCTGGACATAGATGTCGCCGCTGAGTTGCCAGCTGTGGATTACAGCAGACCAGTGGCCGAGATCTTTGCGTTGGTATCTACAGCATGCACGCGCTCTCTAAAAAGCCTTGACCTGATCATTCTCACGCTGCCG
Source organism: Colletotrichum fructicola Nara gc5 (assembly GCF_000319635.2). Classification (NCBI taxonomy): domain Eukaryota; kingdom Fungi; phylum Ascomycota; class Sordariomycetes; order Glomerellales; family Glomerellaceae; genus Colletotrichum; species Colletotrichum fructicola. The sequence continues at coordinate 6,758,600 of NW_027094053.1, forward strand.
CCATCGACTAACGGTGGCTGTAGTGCCTTCCCGTCGTGGGTGCCCGACTGGCTTTCCGAAGCCAAATGGAGCAGCCCTAAACTCCGCTACAGAAATGGACCGTCTTTCGATATTGAGGATGACTCTGATGACTATCCATCATCGGCCCCTTGGCCTGGTGATGACGACGGTCCTGATATCGAGAATAGCGACTGGGGTATCGACTGGACGGGCGTGTATCTGCATTGTCCTCTGCTATCATTGCGGTTTTTTCGAAGCCGAAGTCGCGCTAGCAGGAATTCAGAGCCAAAAAGCGAGATTCTTCAACCATCATCACCAGTTAGCAACCTGGAATTGGCTGTCCAGGGGATACGCATAGGCCATATCAAGGTCGCATACCAATCGCCCCCGCCTAACGACGTCTTCGACCACTTTGATATTCCGCAGCTCAGTGGCTTCATCAACGCATGCCGCGACTGGTGTCAACTGCTTTTCAAGCTACACGAGTCAGCCGAATCAACTGAGATTGTCGAAGCAGCATACCAGGTACATCATCACTTTGTAATCGACAGCGGACGACGATTTAAATACACCTTCCCTATGTCCGACTTCTTGTTCTGGCTCGCCTTGATGGCTCTGTGTACTCCTGGGACGAAATTCTCGCTCTCGCCGGAGATGCTGGCCCATCTCTTCCGCGACGGGGAGTATGACCTAGTTATGAACGAGAAACGATCCACAAAAGAGCTCAGTCAGACCTACTCAACAACCTGTTCTCGATTATAGGAGATCGTGAAAGGGTGCCGCGAGGGCCAGGAAGCAAACCTAGACGAAACGTCTGCTACGAAATTAGCGATGCAACTCCTTGGGGATGAGACTATACCTAAGGAGTTTAAGCCTGTCTTAATTATCATCTTCAGCGCGAGAAACGTGTAGTGTGATGTGATAAATAGATGCGCTAATTACGCCCTTTTCTATATCACTAACAGTTAAGGTCCTATAAGCCAAGAGCGTCTAAGATCTTGTTACGGTCAGCTATCCGACAGTAGGGTCTGCTAACAGAAGCTGGGGATTGACACGTTATAACAGTACACTGAGGTCGTGGTCTGGGTAGTAGGTCGTAGGCTGATAGTAGATCGGTCGTCAGAGGCTAAGGTGATCAGTCTTAGGCTCAACAAGTAATTCGCAGTGAAGGTAAGCTGAGAGTATCCGTGAGGATGAATACTAAGTTGATTGCTGAAGAGCTATGGAAGTCTGACCATGAGCCAGGCTCAGGGTCATACTATATACAGGTTCCGAACATCATCACATATCCCTGAGTACTCTTCCTGGTGACTGTATCGTCTGCAAATGAAGCGTCTGAAGCACAGAATAGTGTTCCTTTGCCTTCACAGTCGAATCCAATAGCGAAGTATCTTGTGTTCCATAGATAGGAAAGACAGGTATCAGCAGACTTGCTGTGAAGGTCTGATGGATTCATGTGGAACTCAGATAACCTGGATGAGGGGTAACAGACGTCTGGCCTTGCCATAATACCAGCATAGTTGATAGAACCAGTTCTGCGTTGATACCAGTGTATCTCTTCTGGTGTCGCCTCTCCTTGGTGTGGTATAAGGTTGTCTGATCCCATGGGTGTGGTTGGACCTCTCCTCTTCTTGTCCACCTTGAACTCCTCACAGATCTTCGTGATGTAGTTGTCCATGCACAACCAGAGCCTCTTCTTCTTTTGGTTTCTGATGATTCGGACTCCTAAGAAGATGTTGATCTCTCCCATCTCCTTCATCTCATACTTAGCTTTAAGTCCATCCACAATCTTCCTTGCTTGGTCTCTGTATTTGTCACGGAAGACTATGACCATATCGTCCACAAAGATCATCATGGCAAGGTACTTGCTGATGAAGATGCAATCGTCCTCATCTAAAGGTGTGAGTCCTAAGAGCATGAGGGTAGACTTGAGACTCTTCTGCCATAGCAGTGGGCTTCTTCTTAGCCCATAGAGAGCTTTGCGAAGTATGATGCAGTAGCCTGAACGGTTGAAGCCTGGGGGAAACCAGACATAGACAAGTTCATCCAGAACAGCGTTAGTGAACGCATTCACAGCATCAAGCTGGATTGTTTCTAGGTTGAACCTTGCTGTAACAGCCATGAGGGTCCTGAATGATGTTCCAGCAAGAGTAGACGCATAGGTTTCCATTCCGCTCATAGGTTGGAGATCCCCTCTCACACAGATCCTTGCTTTGAACTTGACCAGCCGGTTGTGCTTGTCAAACTTATATGTGAGCACCCATCTGAGGGGAAGGATCCTGTGTTTCTGTTGATCCACATCCTCAAGTCTGGTGACTTCAAAGGTGCCCTTTTCCCACACTGTCTTGTTCTCAACGTTCATTGCTGCTAGCCACTTTAGCCAGTACTTATGTTGTCTTGCCTCAGCATAAGTGTTTGGCTCAGGAGGAAGATCCTTCCTGTAGACTGTGCCTAAGTCGTGGGCAGAGGCATCCATAATGTCCTTATCCTTACCTGTATCAGTTGACAGGGTGAAGTTGGATGTTCCTGATGAACCTCTCTGATTTCTGCGCCTTGCTGAAGATCTTACAGCATTAGCTGGCTGGTGGTTAACTTGACCAATAGGTGTTTCTCTGTTGTAGATGTCTGCGTTTCTACTGCCTATAGGGCGACCTCGTCTTGATGTTGGCCCTTGAGGGGTAGGCTGTGGAGAAGGCGATAGAGATACAATAATCTCGGGTTCAATTGTGACAGCTGTCTGTGTGATAGCTGACTGCTCTGTAGAGTCTGGGGTAGGTGGAGTGAGGACTGGAGTTGATTCTGGTGACGATTGTCCTTGTTCCTGTTCATCCACCCCCTCAGATGGAGCAGGCTGAGTGCCTTCTGGCTCTAGGGACTGATCTGGAGTCAGCGTACTGCTAGGTCCATCTGTATGGTCATTCCTCTGCAGGAGGTAGATATGCTTGGATGCCTCATGGAGGAGTTCATCCCCATCCCATAGGACCGAGTCCATAGGGAGGTCTTCATCTTGTGGATCTGGGAACTTCATCTCAAGCTCTTCAAACTTGAACTGTAGTTCCTGACGGTGGAGAAGACTTGTATCCTCAACCCTTGGGTCATACATAGATGATTCGTCAAAGGAGACGTCTCTTGTTCTGAGGACCTTGTTCAGGGCTGGCACCCAGATCCTATAGATGGTAGTGTTGTCATAGCCACAGAGATAACCAATACAGGCTCTTGGCAAAGTCTTGTTCGACTTTTGCTCGCCTCTCTTGTATTCCTTGGTGAGAGGATAGGCTCTGCAGCCATATCTCTTGAGATGTCCAAGTTGAGGCTTTTCTGACCTTTGATGCGTTGAGCCTGGCTGTTGATTGAGCCATTCGTTGATCACTCCTTCAGGGGTCTTCCATCCAAGGATCTTATGTCCTATCCTGTTGCAGAGATATACAGCGGCTCTGATGAGTTCCGGGGCCATAGACTCTGGAAATCTTGACTGAAATCTCAAGGCTCTTGCGATCATAAAGAGCATTCCTCCAAGCCTCTCTGCTGGGTTCTGGGCGCCAGTGTAATCTGCTGATCTTTCAACTAAGATACCTTCCATAGCAGCCCATAGGTCGAAGGCATTCCGGAGTGCTGTCTCCCAGTCAAGTCTGATAACCCGAACTGTGATAAAGTATTGCTTTTCAAGGAGGTTCACAAGCCTCTGTATCGCATCAAGACCTTCCTTCCGGGTTCGAAGAGTTCGGATCCAGTTGAAGTGGGACCATCTATCTCCCATGATCAGAGCATACTTTTCGTCGTTATATGTGTTGCTCATAGTGAAGAAGTCGATAACAATGTAGTCGCCTGGAGCTGTTGGCCTATGATCTGAAGGCCTTCTGGAAACTCTCCTCATTGCCTTTGCAGTTGAACAAGCAGCGCATTCATCCTTAGTGATGCCTGTCACTTTCATGCCCATTGAGTGGTTGAGCAGCTCCTCAAGCCCTTTTGCACCTGGGTGGCCAAGTCGTTCATGCCACAGCCAGGCTTCAGCCTTAGAGATGAGGGGTTCTGATGACTTCCTGAATCCTGAAAAGGAGGTTTCCAGTTTATCGTTTTCTGGGAGCTGGAAAGTGACCTGCTTAGGTGATGGCGGATCCACATATGGGTGATGGCGGATCCACATATGCTTGGGGAGTATGGTACTACCATGCTGATGAGGAGTCTTGAACAGTAATTCCCCTTTAGAGTTTTCCATCCCTGGGTGCTTGGAAGTGAAGAAGAGACCCTTCTTCCTGAGTGGCTCTGTTGCCACAAGAGTTACAGGGTAATCAGGAGTGTACCACACATCTCTGACTTTGATCCCCTTCTTCCCTTTTCCTCCCATGTTCGGGCGGACCTCCATGGTACCTCTTGCGATGGCCTGAACTGCTCCTCCTCCAGTGAGGATATCCTTCTGCCAGGAGTAATCAAGATCCTTCATCCTGGTGATATCGTTACAGACATGAAAGGCTGTTCCACAGTCAATGATGACACTGTCCTTAAGGCAGAAGCCTGTTGTGAAGCTTGATGGTGATGGGAGGAAGGTATCCATGGTACAGAAGGATGATTCTCCTGATGAGACAACTGAGGAAACTGAGGCCTCATCTGAGTGCCCAAAGTATGAAGTGTTGTTGTTGTCCTTTTCCTTCTGGGAACTGTTATTGTTATCAGTAGCTCGTTGTCTCCAGTTGGAGGAAGATGAGCCTGATGATCCTTCTTTTATAGCCTTGTCAAACCTCTCTTTGATCTTAGGGTTCTCCTGCAGGAACTTCATACCTGCCTCATATGACTTCTTATGCATGTCTGGGTCATAGTTGGAAGGCCTCTTCTCTGGATTCATATGATAACACTCAATAATGAAGTGCTTCTGCTTCCTGAAACAGGCTGGGCAGTCTGGCTTCCACTTCTCCTTCTTGCCTGACTTGTTCTTCTGTGCTGAGGAAGTATTATCTTTCTTGTTGTTATCCTCATCCTCGCCCTGCCAGGTTGCAAAGCTGGACGCAGCTGGAGGCTTACTTGATGAGAGCCAGTCTGGGTGAAAGGTTCGAGCCCATCTCTTGAACTCCAGGGCTTGTGTGATTCCAGATGGAACCTGTGGTGGTCGCTGTACCCCATCCTGGGCCTGGCCAGGCTGAGCCTGGGTGGCTTGAGCCTGAATAGGTTGAGCAATCCTTGAGAAGTTGAATGAGGCTCCAGTGTAATACTCTGGGGCGATCTCCTTGACCGTATTCAGGAAGTCTGCCACTTGTGTGGTTGCGTCTGAAAGAGCTGGAACTCCTGCTGAGGTTGCCTCTTCCATGATCTCCTGGTAGATAATCAGCCATTGAGTGAGGCTGGTCCTCTTGATTGTCCGGCGATGAATATTGTATCTCATGAGGACTTGCTGCTGTCTGGCATAACTATCTGGTCGCAGTTGTTCTCTGAGAGCCACTATGATGCCTCTGACTGATTGCTGGTTTGTTGTCTGGTTGAGGTAGACCTGGTTGACTGAAGAGTTGATCCATTTGAGTACCTCCAGGACTCCCTTCCGATGCTTTTCATGAATCCTTGCTGCGTCCTGGTGCTCCAGTGCCGCAACCTTGAGCAATCTGTCATAGTTCTCAGCGTCCACATCTGGAAATCTGATCCTTGGCTCAACTAGAACCTCAGTTCCATCAGGGTTGACATATGGCCAAACCTCATGGAAGGTTGCCGTCATCCTGAAGAGATTATACCATTTGACCCAATCCGCATCGCTCTCTAACCTCTGAGTTGTCTTAGAGGTGTCCATAGTGATAGCTTCACTTAAGCCAGTCTAGTGATGATTTCAAAGGAATTCCCAGATCCTCTGATAGTGATTCTTAACAAGTAGTTACTTGTAGTTGTTCTGCAGGGTCGGCCGGTCTCGTTCGGCGTCGCTTGGATCGGTCTTTCCGCCTGATATTGCGGCTTCCGTCCGTAAAATATGCCTCAAAGATGGAGGACTTTTGTGTTCTACGCCCAGTTGACTCTGGACGATTAGGACAGTCTTTGCCGTCGCTTTTGCTGGCTGTACTTTGCTGCCATCTAGGATATGGGGCTGTAACGATCCTGATCGCTGTGCCTGTCCTTTAGCGTACTTCTTGAATTGATTGAATGAATCTCGCGATCAAGAGCCAGTTACCAGAAATCAACTGGGCTCATAACTGTCAGATAGACAGCGTGGCTACCAGCGAGTAACGGCATAACTGTGTATTGATTGATGATGATAAGTATAAGTGGCCAGTTGGCCAGATCCATCGAGATGTGCTACACTACATGAAACAGATGCAAATAGGCCATATTGGGGTTAGGAAGCAGTACCGGATTGCATAGTTGAGATGCTTGACTCGGTTATGCAATGTGGGCCTGACACAGGGCCCGACAGCCGTTGATTATGTAATAGCTAGTTGAGCATCGAACCGTTCGAGCAAATCACTCTGAAATTATGAGTTTGGGGAAGTAAATCGCAAATAGTCCTGCGCATAACGTCCTACTTAGGATAAGGGCAGACGGGATAGTTTAGATAGGAGCGATCAAAGTGATCTAGAACTCAAACAGGCAAAATAGGCCATCATATAAACAGGCAACCTTTTTTCCAAGGAATTTTATCACAACATTAGAACGTTCTTGTTCTGTAGGGCATGATCATCACCACCGCCACCTAGACAAGACCTGGGAGCAAAGGTCAACATAAGACGCGCTATACTGCAGGTCAAACATATCTACATATCATTATGTATAAACAAGCAGCCGGATCACCATCACTTCTCTTTCTGGTTGTAGTCATACATAGGTTAGGCCATGATGCCTTAGCTCTAAGGAGTGTATTTCCAACCTTACAACAGACCCCATATTCAACATCTCTCCCCAGAGTAGTTCCTCAACCAGAAAACAGGAGGGAGCACACGCAGTATAGGCAGGCATAGCTTGTCCTTATTGCCCTACACTCGTCAGATACCTAGGGCGTCCCAGGAGCTAGCACAGCCAGTAACACAGCCAGTTAAGGGCGCCAATCCTGAGTATGAAAGATGTGCGATTATGGGGGTAGGACGGCTACTCCTCCAGAGGGCGACTAATAGTGCGTATAAGTGTTCATAGCACCCCCTATCATAGGTGTATTTCGACGCCTGATCTATTTATTACCTTACGGCATGACCTATAGTTATGCCGCCGCCGCCGCTGCTGCTGCTGCTGGACGAGAACACGCTAGCTGTGGTGGGGTGAGTCAGCTCCCTCTGCTGCATAGCCGTCCCCCACCCAGCACATAAAAACATAGAAGATTAGTGTACTATAGTAGCCTCAGACCAATCGCATCCAGCCGCCCTGCCAAATACACACCCCTTCCAAGCATCCATCATCCTATCTTCCCGTCTCATTTGTGCACACATCTCATCTGATCAGGAGCACTCCCACCCCCTTAACCACCTATCCCTAAGCCCCCAGGGGCAAGAAAGACAAGAAAATTAACGAAGAAACAATAGGAACGGCCAGCACAGGCTATCGGGCGGCAGTTGAAAAATACAAATCACCGCAATGGCCAGAGTGCTCAGCGAGAAGCGGAAGAGGAAGTGTGATGAGGGCGATAATAAGAAAGCAGCAACAGCGCCATCAGCATCAGGGCTGAGGAGGCGGGTCCGGGCCAGGAGAGAAGATGAGATCAGCTCCCCCTTTACAGAAACATCGTCCGCGCGAGAACGGGCGCGACCTTTCCTCCTCGCCGTTGCCAGGATGCCCATCGACGTGCTGGACACAGCCTGGAGCGTCGGCCGGAACCGCCCCATTAACGCAGCCCACGTCCAGGAGCTGTTACACGCATTCAGGAGCGGCGGGCTGGAACGGCGGGCGCCGGAGAACCGGATCACCGTCCTCTGCAGCGCTGAGGCAGTCGGCCTTATGCAGCAGGACGGTGGCGACATAGAGGGGCGAGAGGAGGACGACGGAGAGGACGACAACGATGATAACGATAGTCCTTGCGAGCTCTCCTTTTTGCGCTGGGCCGAAGTGAGCGGGGGCAAGGCCGAGGTCATGGCCGGCCAGCACCGTATCCAGGCGCTCCGCGAGTACGTCAAGGAGACGGGCGCACCAGGCTCCGACCTATGGTGGGCGTGCGAGCTGTACGACAAAGGTATAGCCCCCAAGCACAAAGCATGAGCCCGTGTTCACAAGAGGCTAACGGACGACATGGAAACCCAAAGACCGCCTGCCGCGCGACCTGAACGTCAAGCTCCGCGTCAACAGGCGCGACCCAAGCCTGCCCGACAATCACGGGCAGATCTGGACGCAGCTTGCGTCCATCGCCTGCATAGGAGGGCAGGCAGACGGACAGCTAGGCGGGGAGGACGCCGCCGTAGACCAGCACGTCGTCGAGGCACTCCGCCTCGGCGGCGAGAAGCATTTCCCAACGCGGAGGCTCGTTACGTTGTGGAACCACCAGAGATGGCGGCCTGTCACAACGCAGTGGTGCTGCACAAGGCTGGGGTTAGACACCTTCAATATCTCATACTTTGAGTGGATTGCCAGCCTCCGCATCGACGAGTACTGGATTGATGCCCTCAACGAGGTTCTCAGCGTTTTAGCCGACCTACCCGCGGACGAGCAGGTCTACATCACGCCCGCCGACTGGGACAGGCTCTCAACTTGCCAAGCCGCCCCCAATATCTCGAGCGTATTCTACACGTCCGGACAGCAGCAGGCGGGGCGCGAAGCACGTACACGGGTCGACGGGTTCCTCGCGAACATGGACGATCACACCTACCACCTCGTCCATGATGCTATCACAAACTCGCTAGTGCTTACGTTCCCCGACCTAAGGCGTATCCTCCACTGCAAGAAGACGGAGATCCAGATAGCCGTCCGTGTGCTCTGCCACGTGATCTGCTGGATCAGTCCAGAGCAAGCTGCAGCCGTCGACGACGTCAGGCCCAAGGATAGGAATAAGCCCCTCCTCCGGGAGCACCTGTCGATAGCGCTGGACGAGCTCGCCTCCCATAGGGGCTGGGCTCCCGGGGCCTTCCCCGCGATCGCAGCAGTACAGCTCCAGCGACGTATTCTGGACTTCGTACGGGACAACCTAGCCGAGTTCCTGGCGCTGGAGCTGCTCCCACTCCTGGATGATGACGCGATAGGCGATGAGGGGCAGGACAGCGAAGACGGCTTATACGGGCAGCGCTTCAAGCACGTGGCGTGGGCGCGTCTGCTGAAGATGGTGCGTCAGTCAACCGACAGGGAGGGCTACACGCTACGCCCGTTGTGGACGACGGAGTGCGCAACAAGGAGAAGCGAGCGCCAGGCCAAGGCCTCTACCCTCGTGCAGGGGTTCTGCGCCAATCTGTTCAAGCTCGCCGGCCAGCAGGACGTCGCCGCTAGACAAGCTACCCAGCAGAAGGTGGAGGAGCTCGTAAACGCCTACCTCACGCCCTCCAACGGATCTGCAGCAGCGCTGGACTGCCCTGGCGACGAGGACCAGCCGACACAGGACGCGCCCGCCATCACCACTAAGCAGTCTGCGCGCCAGCGCCAACAGAGCAGCAGCAACAACAATAACAATGATGATGATGACGACGACGATGCTCGAGATGTTTCACAGCCCAGGCGCCGCAACAGTATTCCCTCCTCCCCCTCCCCCCCTTCCTCGCCGCCGCCGTCACATCAACAGTGGCGCCCTCTGCCTTCGCCCAAGGGGCCAGCGACCACCGCCAGCCAGATACCAGTTCCACGCTGGAAGCTGGGGCCTAGAGCTAGGAAACCAGCCAGAGCAGTATAGTAGCAGTCGTGGTCGCGTCTGCAGGCCTGGGGATCCCTTGCATACCTTACATAGACAATTCGTTTGGGAAAGTTGATCTGAAGAACGCTGCAAGCCAGCCCGTTTGAAACGTAGCCAATAGAAGATGCCTCAGCAAATACCTGCGCCCGGCGGGCACATACAAAGAAGGTTGTCTAGTTTCACACTAAGTGGGCCCCCAAATTCTAGGTGTGCCCCAGTCTATCCCTTACTGAGGTCGTCATCATCAGCTTCACGCCCGGGAGGGCATTTGTGCAGACCGTACATTCTTAGGCAGACCACTGTCAGGCCAATTCGAGGTTTTGTTTTTATTGACAGGATATTAAGCCGTCTTAATAGGGCTTTCGTCTCGTAAGAGGGCAAGAGGATTCCTCCACTCTCCCCGATAAAACACAGGCGGCCCATGCTGCATATCTGCCCTCCTGGACTTATAGTGGGGGAGAGTTACATGGGGAGCAGGACAACAAGCAGTATTCAATACCCTACTGGATAAGTGGTTAGTAAGTAATCTCCTAGTAGAGGATATATAGGTAGTCATACATAGAATCCCCAGAGAGTATAGTACAAGAGACCTCACCTAGCACACACATACATTACGCACACCCAAGACCGTGAACAGTAACACCTAGCATCCCACCGCAGCTACACTAAGATGTCTTTAACCTATAAGGGAGATGTTATCACCGAGTCGCTAGTAGATAGTGATGGCCTAGCCGATACAGAGGATACCTCTAGCCTGGACGGTAACGGTCCCTTCGCCCTCAACCAGGACTCAACCCGCCAACATGAGGATGAAGGCGATAATGGGCGGAACGGCCACCGTTGGGCTGTGGACCACTCCTCAGGGCACCACCGGTTCCGAGGTATATATACGGAAGGAATTAAACTAGGAGTGAGAAGAATATGCTGACGCCTCTCACCCCTCTCCTCAGCCAGACGCTTTATCGAAAAGGTCCTCCGAAGTGATTTCGAGCCAGCCGATGCTATCAAGATGCTACAGGAGAAGCACACGATTGACTTTGGGTCTCGCGATGGAGGTAGCGCGCCAGCGAAGGCCACGGACGCCTTCTTCCCGCAGTTCTTCCTTGACTTCTTCAGCATCGTCGGCAAGCCACGCAGCCCCATCACAAAAAGCGACGGGCCCGTCTTCGACAACATCGAGTTCTCTCTTGAGTCATGAAGCACATCGGCGGCATCCCGTTCGATATCACCGGGCGCACGTTCAGGGTCGCCAAGGCTGGTACCCGAGAGGTCTGGTTCGTCGTCATGCACCCCGTGGCGCACGAGCCGACCTCCAGGGGCGGGGCCCCACGCGAGAGACCAACAGCCTTGGACAAGAGCGGGATGCCGGCCGGGTTAGCCCGCGAGCTGGCCGCATACATCGTGGGCGTCTTCCAGTCGCCGCAACTGCTTGGCGAGGGGGTTGAGGCCTGCTGGCGGTTGGGGACAAAGAGTACCCAGCGCATAAGCTCGGCTAAGTGGCAGGTCTTCCAGCAGCAGTTCATGGACGGTTGGGCCGCCTGGGCTAGCACCCACAATCCCAATTCATTCTGGCGACGCCACGAGCCGGCCTTTCACGCGTATGACTACGGCGCGAATATCGAGATCCAGGTCAGCGATACTATCTACGACCTGCCGCGCGAGAGACATATACCCTATGAGGAGGAGGAGGAGGAGGAGGAGGGGGTGGAGGACGCCGAGCAAGATGCCGAGGAGGAGGGCCTCAGAGATGGAAATTCTCGGCAGGAGGTCGAAGAGCTCTCTCTTAACGAGGGACAAAGTACACATAGCGATACAGTGGAAGGCTGGGAGTACCAGCAGATGCTCAGAGAGAGCAGGGACCTACAGAGCATGATCGTGGAGCTCAACGCCCGCTTTGATCTCAGCAGTATCAGTGCTATATCTTACGCCCTCGCAGTCTGTATCAATAGCGAGTCGGGCGGCTCACAGACGCGCTGCCTCCTCGCCGACCGGAACATGGTGGCGCGAGAGTACCCTGGGAACCGCGACTACACCTTCTACCCGCAGGCCTTCCACCCCACGTATGGAAACTTCTCTTCCAGCCAGCCGCCCGCCTTCCTTAACTCGCTCTACACCGCTCTACAGGGGAATATGAGCGACCGCAATGAGGGCGCAGACGTGCTTTCGTTCGGCTACTTCCAGGGCTACTCCAACATCAAGAGAAGCGTGCGCCATAGCGCCAGCGCCCTCCTCGCGACAAAGGGGTACGCGACAGCAGCGCTAACAGCCCCAACGTCACACACATCCGCCATGTCGTACACAAGAGACAGGCGGGAGAGGCTACTACGTCGTATCCGTGGCGACCTCACGCCTGAGCAGCCCGAAGAGTCTAAGCCGTTTGCGCGAGAGCGCAGGCAGCTGGACATCGCTATCGAGAAGGATGAGGTAGCATACCGGATGGAGCAGGTCGTATCACTCAACATACGACATATGGACAGCGTTGAGCGCACATTCGAGAACGTCATTCGCCCCATTTTCCAACTCATGCGCTTCTTCCTCACAGAGCATGAGTCGTATGTCCATATCTTTCGGTCTATACCAGTCGGAATCTTCCCCCGTATCATGTCGGCCTACTGCCGCCTGTTTGAGCTTGCTATCTGTGAGATGGAACGGCGTTACGTTGCTGGCGGCGAGCGCGGCCTAGACCTCGCACACTCTGAGGCTGTTGCAGTACTTGACCGGCTTGGTGGGTATATCTTCACCGGGCATGAGCGCC